>NW_024751809.1:0-7271 GCF_018991925.1 Homarus americanus | reverse complement strand
GTGTTGTAGTGAACATATGGTATTAGTGTTGTAGTGAACATATGGTACTAGTGTTGTAGTGAACATATGGTACTAGTGTTGTAGTGAACATATGGTATTGGTGTTGTAGTGAACATATGGTACTAGTGTTGTAGTGAACATATGGTACTAGTGTTGTAGTGAACATATGGTATTGGTGTTGTAGTGAACATATGGTACTGGTGTTGTAGTGAACATATGGTATTGGTGTTGTAGTGAACATATGGTACTAGTGTTGTAGTGAACATATGGTACTAGTGTTGTAGTGAACATATGGTATTGGTGTTGTAGTGAACATATGGTACTGGTGTTGTAGAGACGAGAGAGAGAGATATAAATAAATAAAGATAGATATAGATAGATATATAGAAATAACTAGACAAAAAATACACCCATTATATCACTTGGGTGGATGAACGCTATTGACCACTAACGAATCAAATGTTCCGGGGCAAGGTCAGCATCTTGGCACGCTCGTAGTTGGTGCTGATGATTGAGACGCGGTCATTGATCGAGTTCAGCTTCACTAAAACGCCGAACAGCACGGCCGAATTTTTCTTAATGTTGTTGCTGTGGCTAGCAACCTACCGTGAAATATTTTGGGGACGTTAATGTTCCTTATGAACTATTTTTGGCTGGAATTCTTTTTCTCTGGGGTTTTTGACTCTTGTTCCTGTGGTGTTGATGGGTCTTGTTCCTGTGGTGTTGATGACTCCTGTTCCTGTGGAGTTGATGACTCCTGTTCCTGTGGAGTTGATGACTCCTGTTCCTGTGGAGTTGATGACTCCTGTTCCTGTGGAGTTGATGACTCCTGTTCCTTTGGAGTTGATGACTCCTGTTCCTGTGGTGTTGATGACTCCTGTTCCTGTGGAGTTGATGACTCCTGTTCCTGTGGAGTTGATGACTCCTGTTCCTGTGGAGTTGATGACTCCTGTTCCTGTGGAATTGATGACTCCTGTTCCTGTGGAGTTGATGACTCCTGTTCCTGTGGAGTTGATGACTCCTGTTCCTGTGGAGTTGATGACTCCTCTTCCTCTGGGGCCGACACATGCTGGCTTGGGTTGTGGTTGTCCTTTCTAAGCTGGAATTTCCAATAAATTGCTAACAACATTATCATCATATTTATAACAAAAATAATGGAGGGAAAATGTGGGACGTAGCCCTCGGGGGCCTTCTTCAGCGCCTCCTTCACCCTCTTTATTTCAGTTAGCATTTTCCTAGTAGATATCTACCTTCACCCAACAGGCACTAAGTCACGCATGGTTCCGGGCCATTGTGAAGTTGGGAGTTCAGTTAACCCAGGGTAATTATGTTGGTCCCTTAAAATTTTATGTATTTTCTCACGTGTGCTGCTGAATGTTTAGTTCACCCTTTGGGTTAATTCTTTAAACTCGTTTTCTACTGCACGCCTCTGTTGGTGTACTACCATGTAGGTAGACAGTAGCGTTATCGCTGACATGATATTTATCAAAGAAGTTTTAACCATTTTCGTTACACGGGTTTATACTTTCTCCAGGCCTAGCTACACATAACCCCAATTGGTGTTTACGCGGACAAGAAACTAGTTAGGTCGGATACACTCTAGCCAGTGATGTGAACTTGTAATATTAGTACTGAAGGGAAATGTATTTCAAGAGTTGTAGTGAACATTATGGTACTGGTGTTGTAGTGAACATATGGTACTGGTGTTGTAGTGAACATATGGTACTGGTGGTGTTGTGAACATATGGTACTGGTTTGGTAGTGAACATATGGTACTAGTGTTGTAGTGAACATATGGTACTAGTGTTGTAGTGAACATATGGTACTAGTGTTGTAGTGAACATATGGTACTAGTGTTGTAGTGAACATATGGTATTGGTGTTGTAGTGAACATATGGTACTAGTGTTGTAGTGAACATATGGTACTGGTGTTGTAGAGACGAGAGAGAGATATAAATAAATAAAGATAGATATAGATAGATATATAGAAATAACTAGACAAAAAATACACCCATTATATCACTTGGGTGGATGAACGCGTGACCACTAACGAATCAAATGTTCCAGGAGCAGTCTAGCATCTTGTACCCGCTCGTAGTTGGTGCTGATGATTGAGACGCGGTCATTGATCGGGTTCAGTTTCACTAAAACGCCGAACCTTTGGCCGATTTTCTTAATGTTGGCCCCCTTGTAGCCTAGCAACCTACCGTGAAATATTTTGGGGACGTTAATGCTCCTTATGAACTATTTTTGGCTGGAATTCTTTTTCTCTGGGGTTTTTGACTCTTGTTCCTGTGGTGTTGATGGGTCTTGTTCCTGTGGTGTTGATGACTCCTGTTCTTGTGGAGTTGATGACTCCTGTTCCTGTGGAGTTGATGACTCCTGTTCCTGTGGAGTTGATGACTCCTGTTCCTGTGGAGTTGATGACTCCTGTTCCTGTGGAGTTGATGACTCCTGTTCCTGTGGTGTTGTTGACTCCTGTTCCTGTGGAGTTGATGACTCCTGTTCCTGTGGAGTTGATGACTCCTGTTCCTGTGGAGTTGATGACTCCTGTTCCTGTGGAGTTGATGACTCCTGTTCCTGTGGAGTTGATGACTCCTCTTCCTGTGGAGTTGATGACTCCTCTTCCTCTGGGGCCGACACATGCTGGCTTGGGTTGTGGTTGTCCTTTCTAAGCTGGAATTTCCAATAAATTGCTAACAACATTATCATCATATTTATAACAAAAATAATGGAGGGAAAATGTGGGACGTAGCCCTCGGGGGCCTTCTTCAGCGCCTCCTTCACCCTCTTTATTTCAGTTAGCATTTTCATGGTAGATATCACATCGCCCAACAAAGGCACTAAGTCACACACACATGGTTCGGGCCATTGTGGGGTTGGGAGTTCAGTTAACCCAGGGGTAATTATATTTAGTCCCCTTAAAATTCTAAATATTATTTTCTCACTTTTTGTGTGCTGCTGAATGTTTAGTTCATTTACCCTTTGGGTTAATTCTTTAAACTCGTTTTCTACTGCACGCCTCTGTTGGTGTACTACCATGTAGGTAGACAGTAGCGTTATCGCTGACATGATATTTAATAAAGAAGTTTTAACCATTTTTCGTTACACGGGTTTATACTTTCCTCCAGGCCTATTACACATAACCCCCAATTGGTGTTTACTTGGACCAGAAGCTGAATTAGGTCGGATACACACTAGCCAGTGATGTAGACTTGTAATATTAGTACTGAAGGGAAATGTATTTCAGAGTTGTGATGAACATTATAATTTGGTGTTATGTAGTGAACATATGGTACTGGTGTTGTGGTAGACATATGGTACTGGTGGTGTTGTGAACATATGGTACTGGTTTGGTAGTGAACATATGGTACTAGTGTTGTAGTGAACATATGGTACTAGTGTTGTAGTGAACATATGGTACTAGTGTTGTAGTGAACATATGGTACTAGTGTTGTAGTGAACATATGGTACTAGTGTTGTAGTGAACATATGGTACTGGTGTTGTAGTGAACATATGGTACTGGTGGTGTTGTGAACATATGGTACTGGTTTGGTAGTGAACATATGGTACTAGTGTTGTAGTGAACATATGGTATTAGTGTTGTAGTGAACATATGGTACTAGTGTTGTAGTGAACATATGGTACTAGTGTTGTAGTGAACATATGGTATTGGTGTTGTAGTGAACATATGGTACCAGTGTTGTAGTGAACATATGGTACTAGTGTTGTAGTGAACATATGGTATTGGTGTTGTAGTGAACATATGGTACTGGTGTTGTAGAGACGAGAGAGAGAGATATAAATAAATAAAGATAGATATAGATAGATATATAGAAATAACTAGACAAAAAATACACCCATTATATCACTTGGGTGGATGAACGCGTGACCACTAACGAATCAAATGTTCCAGGAGCAGTCTAGCATCTTGTACCCGCTCGTAGTTGGTGCTGATGATTGAGACGCGGTCATTGATCGGGTTCAGCTTCACTAAAACGCCGAACCTTTGGCCGATTTTCTTAATGTTGGCCCCCTTGTGGCCTAGCAACCTACCGTGAAATATTTTGGGGACGTTAATGCTCCTTATGAACTATTTTTGGCTGGAATTCTTTTTCTCTGGGGTTTTTGACTCTTGTTCCTGTGGTGTTGATGGGTCTTGTTCCTGTGGTGTTGATGACTCCTGTTCCTGTGGAGTTGATGACTCCTGTTCCTGTGGAGTTGATGACTCCTGTTCCTGTGGAGTTGATGACTCCTGTTCCTGTGGAGTTGATGACTCCTGTTCCTTTGGAGTTGATGACTCCTGTTCCTGTGGTGTTGATGACTCCTGTTCCTGTGGAGTTGATGACTCCTGTTCCTGTGGAGTTGATGACTCCTGTTCCTGTGGAGTTGATGACTCCTGTTCCTGTGGAGTTGATGACTCCTGTTCCTGTGGAGTTGATGACTCCTGTTCCTGTGGAGTTGATGACTCCTGTTCCTGTGGAGTTGATGACTCCTCTTCCTCTGGGGCCGACACATGCTGGCTTGGGTTGTGGTTGTCCTTTCTAAGCTGGAATTTCCAATAAATTGCTAACAACATTATCATCATATTTATAAAAAAAATAATGGAGGGAAAATGTGGGACGTAGCCCTCGGGGGCCTTCTTCAGCGCCTCCTTCACCCTCTTTATTTCAGTAAGCATTTTCCTGGTAGATATCACATCGCCCAACAAAGGCACTAAGTCACACACGCATGGTTCGGGCCATTGTGGGGTTGGGAGTTCAGTTAACCCAGGGGTAATTATATTTAGTCCCCTTAAAATTTTATATATTATTTTCTCACTTTTTGTGTGCTGCTGAATGTTTAGTTCATTTACCCTTTGGGTTAATTCTTTAAACTCGTTTTCTACTGCACGCCTCTGTTGGTGTACTACCATGTAGGTAGACAGTAGCGTTATCGCTGACATGATATTTATCAAAGAAGTTTTAACCATTTTCGTTACACGGGTTTATACTTTCTCCAGGCCTAGCTACACATAACCCCAATTGGTGTTTACGCGGACAAGAAACTAGTTAGGTCGGATACACTCTAGCCAGTGATGTGAACTTGTAATATTAGTACTGAAGGGAAATGTATTTCAAGAGTTGTAGTGAACATTATGGTACTGGTGTTGTAGTGAACATATGGTACTGGTGTTGTAGTGAACATATGGTACTGGTGGTGTTGTGAACATATATGTAGTGAACATATGGTACTAGTGTTGTAGTGAACATATGGTACTAGTGTTGTAGTGAACATATGGTACTAGTGTTGTAGTGAACATATGGTACTAGTGTTGTAGTGAACATATGGTACTAGTGTTGTAGTGAACATATGGTATTGGTGTTGTAGTGAACATATGGTACTAGTGTTGTAGTGAACATATGGTACTAGTGTTGTAGTGAACATATGGTATTGGTGTTGTAGTGAACATATGGTACTAGTGTTGTAGTGAACATATGGTACTAGTGTTATAGTGAACATATGGTATTGGTGTTGTAGTGAACATATGGTACTGGTGTTGTAGAGACGAGAGAGAGAGATATAAATAAATAAAGATAGATATAGATAGATATATAGAAATAACTAGACAAAAAATACACCCATTATATCACTTGGGTGGATGAACGCGTGACCACTAACGAATCAAATGTTCCAGGAGCAGTCTAGCATCTTGTACCCGCTCGTAGTTGGTGCTGATGATTGAGACGCGGTCATTGATCGGGTTCAGCTTCACTAAAACGCCGAACCTTTGGCCGATTTTCTTAATGTTGGCCCCCTTGTGCCTACCCTGAAATATTTTGGGGACGTTAATGCTCCTTATGAACTATTTTTGGCTGGAATTCTTTTTCTCTGGGGTTTTTGACTCTTGTTCCTGTGGTGTTGATGGGTCTTGTTCCTGTGGTGTTGATGACTCCTGTTCTTGTGGAGTTGATGACTCCTGTTCCTGTGGAGTTGATGACTCCTGTTCCTGTGGAGTTGATGACTCCTGTTCCTGTGAGTTATGACTCCTGTTCCTGGAGTTGATGACTCCTGTTCCCATGGTGTTGATGACTCCTGTTCCTGTGGAGTTGATGACTCCTGTTCCTGTGGAGTTGATGACTCCTGTTCCTGTGGAGTTGATGACTCCTGTTCCTGTGGAGTTGATGACTCCTGTTCCTGTGGAGTTGATGACTCCTGTTCCTGTGGAGTTGATGACTCCTCTTCCTCTGGGGCCGACACATGCTGGCTTGGGTTGTGGTTGTCCTTTCTAAGCTGGAATTTCCAATAAATTGCTAACAACATTATCATCATATTTATAAAAAAAATAATGGAGGGAAAATGTGGGACGTAGCCCTCGGGGGCCTTCTTCAGCGCCTCCTTCACCCTCTTTATTTCAGTAAGCATTTTCCTGGTAGATATCACATCGCCCAACAAAGGCACTAAGTCACACACGCATGGTTCGGGCCATTGTGGGGTTGGGAGTTCAGTTAACCCAGGGGTAATTATATTTAGTCCCCTTAAAATTTTATATATTATTTTCTCACTTTTTGTGTGCTGCTGAATGTTTAGTTCATTTACCCTTTGGGTTAATTCTTTAAACTCGTTTTCTACTGCACATGATATTTATCAAAGAAGTTTTAACCATTTTCGTTACACGGGTTTATACTTTCTCCAGGCCTAGCTACACATAACCCCAATTGGTGTTTACGCGGACAAGAAACTAGTTAGGTCGGATACACTCTAGCCAGTAATGTGAACTTGTAATATTAGTGCTGTAGGGAAATATATTTCAAGAGTTGTAGTGAACATTATGGTACTAGTGTTGTAGTGAACATTATGGTACTCGTGTTGTAGTGAACATGTGAAACTTGTGTTGTAGTGAACATGTGGTACTCGTGTTGTAGTGAACATGTGATACTTGTGTTATAGTGAACATGTGATACTTGTGTTGTAGTGAACATGTGGTACTCGTGTTGTAGTGAACATGTGGTACTCGTGTTGTAGTGGACATGTGGTGCTTGTGTTATATTGACCATGTGGTACTCGTGTTGTAGTGAACGTATGATACTTGTGTTGTAGTGAACATGTGGTGCTCGTGTTGTAGTGAACATGTGGTGCTCGTGTTGTAGTGAACATGTGGTGCCTGTGTTGTAGTGAACATATGGTGCTCGTGTTGTAGTGAACATGTGGTGCTCGTGTTGTAGTGAACATGTGGTGCCTGTGTTGTAGTGAACATGTGGTGCTCTTGTTGTAGTGAACATGTGGTGCT
>NW_024751808.1:0-2500 GCF_018991925.1 Homarus americanus | reverse complement strand
TGGGAAGTGTGTCTGAACATCTTTCCACCGGCCTGGGAATCGAACCTGCGACATCTCGCTTGCGAGGCAAGAGCGGTACCGCTCTACCCACCTGCACCCCTAATTTAACGAGTTTGTGATTCGTGATTTCGACGATTCGCGGTAAGCAGATGGTGGCTATCTTGCAAGCCTTTTCCGCAGCACAACAAGTTAACCCATGCAGCATCTTGTGTTATATTCTCAAAACTTTAGTGTTTCTGTGTGAAATGGCCCCTAAAAGACTGCCTAGCGTCAATGCTAGTGGAGTGAAATGTAAAAGGCAGAAGTCAGTGATGACCCTGACAAAGAAAATTTTACTATTAGATAACTTAAAAGAGGGGATAAGTGCTGCCGTGGCTGGTCAGTTGTTTGGTATAGGTACAGTAAGTCCTCGTATAACGCTGTGCCGCTTAACGAAAATTGAGGTCTTAAACCGTTTTGAGAGGGAGGAGGAGCCACCCGCCGGGTCTCAGTGAATTGCTACTCCTCCTCCTCCTCTCCCAACATACTCCTCCCCTCCCACCATCTGCGTCCACCGCAAACTTGCTCTACCACCTCCGCCCATCGGTGAGTACCAACGGAGAGTCCCTCAACACGTGATGATGAGGAAGACTTCAACTTCTTGTGGGTTGCGATTATTGTGTCGGTGCTGCTGATGAGTCTCCTCGTTGTATGTCTCGGCTTCTGCCTCAAGAAGCGACAACAGGCTGGAGCAAAAAACCGCTTCTCTCTCCAGCAGAACACCAACGAGACGTCCGTAAAATACCACTCATCAGCAGGTTCTTCCTCGTGCTCCATCCATATGGGTAACACGAGTGGAGGACTTCCAAGGTCGTGTAATCCGCCTTCACGTCCTTCTTTGCCTCCTCCCTGTGTGCCACCGCCTCTTTCCACATCCCAAGGGAAGCCCCAACTCCAGCTGCCACCAGGGGTTACGGAAGGAGGCGTGCAGCATAAGGACGTTAAACGGGGCGTGACAGATGAAAATGATTATTGCAACGCTTTCTTTGATCTAGATGCGGGGAATCAACTTGAGAAAGAAAAGGAGGAAGGGATGAAAAAAACGAGAGAATGGGAGAAGGAAGAGGGTGAGGGAAACTTATTCAATTATAAGTCTGACAACTCCTTATGTAAACGATTCAATGAAAATGAGGAAATATGATCAGAGAATAACTGAGAAGATAAAAAAGAAAACTAGAAAGGTTTGAGTGTGTGGAAGGTCTAGGCCCAGGGCAACAACTTGTGACCATTCATGTAATACTAAGTCGAGTGTCCTTACCTGGAGCTGGCGGATGCTCGCCCCACAAGGGGTCACAGCTCGAGGCTGAAGAAGCCGCAGGTCCAGAAAACTGTGAGGGCAAACTTTTTCGGAGTGAGAATTGTGAACTCTTGGAACAATCTGTCAGAAAGTGTTGTGACGGCACCGGGTGTGAGCTCTTTTAAGACCAGACTTAACCAACACTGGAGCAGGTTCAAGTACATTCAGGAGCCGGTGCATGCCCAGTACTTGCCAACAGTGCGTAACAGAAACGTGACCCATCGCTTAAGCGGCTAATGAGCCGATCAGTGGTGAAGAGGATAAAGCAATACAAACTTAGTAGCTGTATATGCATGCACTATTTTCTATAGAAATGGCAGTGATTTTCTGTATATGTAATGTATTTCATGGGGCAAAGGGAGGCTCAGGAATGTAACTCCCGCATTTTATCTATTTCTTATGTGGAAAATTGATAAGCTTAACATTGTTTTGTATAACGTCGTGTTTTCAGGAACGTAATCCCGACATTAAGCGAGGACTTACTGTATACAGTAGTGCACTTAAGTAGTATAAGTTGCTATTAGCGGTTTTGCCTATTCGTGCCCTTTCTTGTAACCTATTTCTCCCTAATGGCAAGGGTTTACTGTACTGTACTGTACTGCATATTACCCTCTATAAATTATTTGTTTGTCATCTGAACATCACCTTAAATATTATTCATTCTTTTGTATTTTTTTAAGGGAGATATTTGAAAAAATGAAGATGATATATGAAAAGGATTTCAAGAATTACCCACTTGCTTATGACTCGGAAAGGAATGCATACAGTGTGGGTGTCATCCCTGCTCTTCAAACTCCTGATTGCCAGAGTACTTATGAGGCGAGTATTTATTAAATATGTAGAAATGTGATTTTGAAATATCTAATGATATAATGTGTGTTGCTAGCAATCGGTTTGAGTAAAGATTCTTTGAAGAGAGGTTAAAACATTGAGCTTTCATGCCAAAAGATCACACGGTCTCAATATTTTTCCTTCTCCAATTGTTCAGAAATTTATTACAGTTATAGGCTCTGTACATGCATGATGAATCCAAAATTGCATTTCAGTAAGTTGTGACCTAAACTGCTATATAGTATGTAAATACACAGTAGGTTATGAAGGTGTGCATGCTGGAAAAGTCTTTGGTACAAGGAATACTTAAGTGTCACAATAATGCAGCTCACA
>NW_024751807.1:0-21990 GCF_018991925.1 Homarus americanus | reverse complement strand
CTCTCACCACCACTTGCCTACAACACTCCCAGTCACATCTCTGACCACCACTCGCCTACAACTCTCCCAGTCACATCTCTCACCACCACTCGCCTACTACACTCCTAGTCACAGCTGTCCACCACTCGCCTTCACACTCTTAGTCACAGCTCTCAACTGGCCTCTCTATAACACTCCCAGTCACATCTCTCACCACCACTCGCCTCACAACTCCCAGTCACCTCTCACCCACCACTTGCCTACAACACTCTTAGTCACAGCTCTCACCACCACTCGCCTACAACACTCCCAGTCACAGCTCTCACCACCTCGCCTACAACACTCCCAGTCGCAGCTCTCACCAGCACTCGCCTACAACACTCCCACTCACAGCTCTCACACCACTCGCCTACAACACTTTAGTCACAGCTCTCATCAGCACTCGCCTAGCCTCCCAGTCACAGCTCTCACCACCACTCGCCTACAACTCCCAGTCACAGCTCTCACCACCACTCGCCTACAACACTCACAGTCTCAGCTCTCACACCACTGGCCTACAACAATCCAATCACAGCTCTCACTACCACTCGCCTACAACACTCCCAGTTACCGCTCTCACCACCACTCGCTTTCCACACTCCCAGTCACAGCTCTCACCACCTCTCGCCTTCAACACTCCCAGTCTACAGTCTCACCACCACTCGCCTACAACACTCTCAGTCACAGCTCTGACCACCACTCGCCTACAGCATTCCCAGTCACAGCTCTCACCACCACTCGCCTACAACACTCTTAGTCACAGTTCTCACCACCACTCGCCTACAACACTCCTAGTCACAGCTCTCACCACCACTGTACCAGCACTCCTAGTCACAGCTCTCACCACCACTGCCTACAACTCTCCCAGTCACATCTCTGACCACCACTCGCCTGCAGCACTCCCAGTCAGGCTCTCACCACTCGCCTACAACACTGCCAGTCAGCTCTCACCACCACTGTACTCCTCACGCTTCACCTTCGGCACTCGTCGCTCTACCACCCGCCTACAACACTGTCGCTCTCACCACCACTCGCCTTTACACTTGTCACAGCTCTCATCTCGCCTGCACTTCCAGTCGAGCTCTCACCACCACTCGCCTACACACTCCCAGTCACAGCTCTCACCATCACTCGCCTTGAACAATCCAGTCACTGCTCTCACCACCACTCGCCTAATACACTCCCAATCACAGCTCTCACCACTACTCGCCAACAAAACTCTCAGTCACAGCTCTGCCCACCACTCGCCTACAGCACTCTGGTCACAGCTCAGCCACCACTCTCTTACAACTCTCCTAGTCACATCTCTCACCACCATTCGCCTACAACTCTCCCAGTCACATCTCTGACCACCACTGCCTCCAACACTCTAGTCACATCTCTGACCACCACTTGCATCTCTGGACTCCCAGTCACAGCTCTCACCAGCACTCGCCACAGCACTCCTAGTCATGCTCTCACCACCACTCCTTCTAGCCTCCTAGTCACAGCTGTCACCACCACTCGCCTACCACTCTCAGTCACATCTCTCACCACCTCGCCTACAACCTCCTGGTCACAGCTCTGACCACTCGCCTACAACCTCCCAGTCACATCTCTGACCACCACTCGCCTACAGCACTCCCAGTCAGCTCTCACCACCACTCGCCTGCTGCCAGTCACAGCTCTCACCACCACTCGCCTACAACACTCCCAGTCACAGCTCTCACCACCTCTCGCCTACAACACTCCCAGTCGCAGCTCTCACCACCACTCGCCTACAACACTCTCAGTCACAGCTCTCACCACCACTCACTTGCCACAACACTTTTAGTCACAGCTCTCACCACCACTCGCCACAACACTCCCAGTCACAGCTCTCACCACCACTCGCCTGCTTACTCCAGTCACAGTCTCACCACCACTCGCCTACAGCACTCACAGTCACGGCTCTCACCACCACTCGCCACAGCACTCTCAGTCACAGCTCTGACCACCACTCCCTACAACACTCTAGTCACAGCTCTCACCACCACTCGCTTACAACACTCTTAGTCATCTCTCACCACCACTCGGCTCAACTTCCCAGTCCATCTCTGCCACCACTTGCCTACAGCACTCCTAGTCACAGCTCTCACCACCACTCGCCTACAACACTCCCAGTCACAGCTCTCACCATCGCCTGCACACTCCTAGTCAGACTCTCACCACCACTCGCCTACAGCTCTCCCAGTCAGATCTCTCACCACTGGACCTACAGCACTCCCAGTTGGCTCTCACCACCACTCGCCTACAACACTCCCAGTCACAGCTCTCACCACCACTCGCCTACAACACTCCCAGTCACAGCTCTCACCACCACTCGCCTACAACACTCCCAGTCACAGCTCTCACCTCACCGCCTACAACCTCCCAGTCACAGCTCTCACCACCACCATCGCCTCACTCCCAGTCTCAGCTCTCACCACCACAGGCTTACAACACTCCTAGTCAGCTCTCACCACCCTCGCCTACCCACTCCCAGTCACAGCTCTCACCACCACTCGCCTTCAACACTCCCAGTCACGGCTCTCACCACCACTCGCCTTCAACACTCCCATTACAGCTCTCACCACCACTCACCTACAACAATCTCAGTCACTGCTCTTTGCCACTCGCCTACTACATTCACAGTACAGCTCTCACCACTGCCAACAAAACTCTCAGTCACAGCTCTGACCACCATTCTACAGCACTCCTAGTCACAGCTCTCACCACCGCCACTTCCTACACTCTTAGTCAAATTCTCACCACTCGCCTACAACACTCCTAGTCACACTCTCACACCACTCGCCTGCCTCCCAGCTCTCACCACCACTCCTCTAGCTCTCTCAGTCACATCTCTGACCCACCACTCGCCTCCCAGTCGCGCTCACCACCACTCGCCTAACACTCTCAGTCACAGCTCTCACCACCACTACTCCCACTCCCACCACTCTGCAACAATCCCAGCCAGTGCTCTCACCGCCACTCGCCTACTACACTCACAGTCCGTCTCTCACCACTCGCCAACAACACTCAGTCACAGCTCTGCCAACACTAGCCACCGCACTCTAGTCACTTCCATGACCACTCTCTTACAACCTCCAGTCACATCTCCTGACCACCACTCGCCTACAACTCTCCCAGTCACATCTCTGACACTTCTGCCTGCAGCACTCCTGAGTCACAGCTCTCACCACCACTCGCCTCTACAATCCCAGTCACAGCTCTCATCACCACTCGCCTGCCTCCCAGTCACAGCTCTCACCACCACTCGCCTACAGCATTCCAGTCGCAGCTCTCACCACCTCAAGCCTACAACACTCCCAGTTGCGGCTCTCACCACCACTCGCCTACAACACTGCCAGTAACGGCTCTCACCACCCTTCGCCTTCGACACTCCCATTCACAGCTCTCACCACTACTCGCCAACAAAACTCTCAGTCACAGCTCTGCACCACTCGCCTAAACACTACTAGTCACAGCTCTGACCAACACTAGCATACCGCTCCTAGTCACAGCTATGACCACCACTCTCTTACAACACTCCCAGTCACATCTCTGACCACCACTCGCTACAACTCTCCCAATCCATCTCTGACCACTTCTTGCCTACAGCAATCCTAGTCACAGCTCTCACCACCACTCGCCTACAACAATCCCAGTCGCAGCTCTAACCACCACTCGCCTACAACACTCACATTCACAGCTCACCACCACTCACCTACAACAATCTCAGTCACTGCTCTTACCGCCACTCTACTACACTCCCACAGTCACAGCTTTCACCACTACTGCTTCTAAAACTCTCAGTCTGGGTTCTGGCCACTTCACCTACATCCCCAGTCACAGCTCTCACCACCACTCGCCTGCTGCTCTAGTCACAGCTCTCCACCACTCGCCTACAGCACTCCCAGTCACAGCTCTCACCACCACTCACTTGCCTCCCAGTCACAGCGCTCACTACCACTCGCCTACAACACTCTCAGTCACAGCTCTCACCACCACTCGCCTACAACAATCCCAGTCACTTCTCTCACCGCCACTCGCCTACAACCTCCTACTCACAGCTCTCACCACCACTCGCCAACCTTGCAGTCTGGCTCTCACGCACTCGCCTGCTAACTCCTAGTCACAGCTCTCACCACCACTCGCCTGGCCTCCCAACGACAGCTCTCAACACCACTCTGCTCGCAGTCTCAGCTCTCATCACACTGGCCTACAACAATCCCAGTCACAGCTCTCACCACCACTCGCCTATAACAATCTCAGTCACTGCTCTTACTCCTATACTCACAGTCACAGCTCTCACCACTACTCGCCAGCAAAACTCTCAGTCACAGCTCTGACCACCACTCACCTAGCACTCCTGGTCACAGCTCTCCCCATCACTCGCCTACAACATCTCTTAGTCACAGTTCTCACCACCACTCGCCTACCTCTCCTGAGTACGCTCTCACCACCACTCGCCTACAGCTCCCAGTCCAGCTCTACTCGCCTACCTTCTCCCAGTCACATCTCTCACCTGCCCATGCTCCTGGTACAGCTCACCTCGCCTACAACCTCGCTCTGCAGCTCTCACCACCACTCTGCTTCTCCCAGTCACAGCTCACCACCACTCGCCTGCAACACCCTTGTCACAGCTCTCCCACCACTCGCCTACAACTCTCCGTCACAGCTCTCTGCGCTTCTCGCCTACAACACTCCCAGTCACGCTCTCACCACCACTCGCCTTCAGTACTCCCAGTCACGCTCTCTCCACCACTTGCCTTCAGCCTCCCAGTCATGGCTTTCTCCACCTCGCCTACAACAATCTCAGTCACTGCTCTCTTTCCGCTTCCTACACTCACAGTCACAGCTCCACCACCCTCGCCTGCACTCCCAGTCACAGCTCTACCACCACTCGCCTACCGGTGCATCTCACCACTCGCCTACACACCCAGTCACAGCTCTCACCCACCCGCCTACAGCATTCCAGTCACAGGCTCTCACTACCACATTTTACTCCCAGTGCCGGCTCTCACCACCTCGCCTTCGCACTCCCAGTCACGCTCTCCCACCACTCGCCTTCTCCCATTCACAGCTCTCACCACCACTCACCTACAATCTCAGTCACTGCTCTTTTCGCCACCGCCTGCTCACTCCCAGTCACAGCTCTGACCACTACTCGCCAACAAAACTCTCAGTCACAGCTCTGACGACCACTCACCTACAGCATCCTAGTCACAGTTCTCCACACCACTGGCCTGCCACTCCTAGTCACAGCTCTCACCCACCACTCACCTACAATTACTCCCAGTCACATCTCTCACCACTCACGCCTACAACTATCCCAGTCCCTCTCACCATGCAGCACTCCTGGTCACGCTCACACCACCACTCGCTTCCAGCTCGCTCCACCACCACTCGCCTACAACCTCCCAGTCACAGCTCTGACCACCACTCGCCTACACCATTCAAGTCACATCTCTCACCCACCTCAAGCCTACAACAATCCCAATTACGGCTCTCATCCACTTTACTGCGCTGCCAACAGTCTGCACTCGCCTACAAAACTCAAGTCACAGTCTCCACCACCACTCCCTCTGCACTCCTAGTCACATCTCACCATCTCTCGCCTGCACTCCCAGTCGTGGCTCTCACCACCACCCGCCTACAACACTCCTGGTCACAGCTCTCACCACCACTCGCTTACAAACTCTTAGGTCACAGCTCTCCCAGCACTCGCCTGCAACCTCCCAGTCCAGCTCTCACCACCTGCGCCTACAACAATCCGTCACTGCTCTCACCACCACTCGCTTAATACACGCCCAGTCAAGCTTCTCACCACTACTCGCCAACAAAACTCTCAGTCACAGCTCTGCCCACCACTCGCCTCAGCACTCCTGGTCACAGCTCTGACCACCCTCTCTTCTGCTCTCCTTGTCACATCTCTCACCACCATTCGCCCAACTCTCCCATCACATCTCTGACCACCACTTGCCTGCAGCTCTTAGTCACAGCTCTCACCAGCACTCGCCTACAACACTCCCAGTCACAGCTCTCACACCACTCGCCTGCAAACTCCTAGTCACAGCTCTCACACCACTCGCCTACACTGCTCAGTCACATCTCTGACCACCACTCGCCTACAACTCTCCCAGTCACATCTCTGACCACCACTCTCGCCTAGCACTCCTAATCACAGCTCTGACCACCACTCGCCTACAACGCTCCCAGTCACAGCTCTCACCACCACTCGCCTGCACTCTCCCAGTCACAGCTCTCCCCACGCCTACAGCATTCCCAAGTCACAGCTCTCACTACCACACGTGTGCACACTCCCAGTCACAGCTCTCCCCACCACTCGCCTGCCTCCAGTCCAGCTCTCACCACCACTCGCCTCAAGCCTCCCAGTCTCGCTCTCCCAGCACCTGTAGCCTGCTGTCAGTCACAGCTCTCACCACTCGCCTACAGCACTCCCAGTCACGCTCTCCACCACTCGCCTTCACACTCCCAGTCACGGCTCTCACCACTCGCCTTCGACTCCCATTCGCTCTCACCACCACTCACCTACAACAATCTCAGTCACTGCTCTTACAGCCACTCGCCTCTACACTCACAGTCACAGCTCTCACCACTACTCGCCAACAAAACTCTCAGTCACAGCTCCTGACCACCACTCCGCCTACAGCACTCCTAGTCACAGCTCTCACCACCACTCGCCACAACCCCTCTTGGTCACAGTTCTCACCACCACTCGCCTACAACACTTCTAGTCACAGCTCTCACCACCACTCGCCTACAGCACTCCCAGTCACAGCACTCACCACCTCCTTCCTAACTCTCCCAGTCCATCTCTCTAACCACCACTCGCTTGCTCCCAGTCTGGCGCTCACCACCACTCGCCTACAACACTCTCAGTCACAGCTCTCACCACCACTCGCCTGCAATCCAGTCACTGCTCTCACCGCCACTCGCCTGCAACCTCCTACTCACAGCTCTCACCACCACTCCTACACTTGTCACAGCTCTCACCCAGCACTCCCTTACAGCTCCCAGCATTCACACCACTCGCCTACTTCTCCCAGTCACAGCTCTCACCACTGCCTAACCTCCCAGTCTCAGCTCTCACCACCACTGGCTTACAACAATCCCAGTCCCAGCTCTCACCACTCGCCTACAACACTCCCAGTCCGGCTCTCACCACCACTCTGTCACTCCCAGTCACGGCTCTCACCACCACTCGCCTTCCATTCCCCGGCTCTCACCACCACTCTACAACAATCTCAGTCACTGCTCTTTCCGCCACCCGCCTACTACACTCACGGTCACCAGCTTCTCACCACTACCGCCAACAAAACTCTCCAGTCACCTCTCACCACACTCCTACAGCACTCTGGTCACAGCTCTCACCACCACCGCCTACTACACTCACAGTCCGCTCTCACCACCACTCGCCACCTTCTCTCGGTCGCTGGCTATACCACGGCATACCGCGCCTGGTCACATGCGCAGCCACCACTCTTTACAACACTCGTGCATCTCCCGCCTCGCCTACCTTTCTCCCAGTACATCTCTGACCACGCACTTTCCTGCAGCACTCCTGGGTCGCTCTCACCACCACTCGCCTGCTTGCCTCCCAGTCGCTCTCATCACCACTCGCCTACCTCCCAGTCAGGCTCGCTCCACCGCTCGCCTACAGCATTCCAGTCACGTCTCACCCGGCACTCGCCTACAACACTCCTAGTCACAGCTCTCACCACCACTCGCCTACAGCACTCCGTCACATCTCTGACCACACTGCCTCTACAACTCTCCCAGTCACATCTCCGACCACCACTCGCCACTCCCAGTCACAGCTCTAATCCCACTCGCCTACAACACTCCCATTCACAGCTCTCCCACCACTCTCGCTTAATCTCAGTCCTGCTCTTACCGCCTCGCCTACTACACTCACAGTCACAGCTCTCACCTGCCGCCAACAACTCAGTCACAGCTCTCACCACTCTTTGCTCTCCCAGTCACATCTCCCAGCCACCACTCTGTTGGCCTCCCAGTCCAGCGCTCACCACCACTCTCCTACAACACTCCCAGTCACAGCTCTCACCACCACTCGCCTACCTCCCAGTCCCAGCTCTCCACCACCACTGCTTCTAACAATCCCAGTCTGCTCTCACCACCTTCCTGCTTACTCCCAGTCAGCTCTCACCACCACTCGCTTCAACACTCCCAGTCACAGCTCTCACCACCACTAGCCTACAATACTCTCAGTCACAGCTCATGGCGCCGCCTACATCGTATCAGTCTTGCTCTTCAGCCACTCGCCTACCTCCCAGTCAAGCTCTCACCACTACTCGCTTGTTTTGTGTGTGTGTTGTTTTTTAATTTGCCATTTCATATCTCTGACCACCACTCGCTCCAACTCTCCAGTCACTTCTCTGACCACCACTTGCCTACAGCACTTGTCACAGCTCACTCGCCTACAACCTCTCAGTCACAGCTCTCATCACCACTCGCCTACAACACTCCCAGTCACAGCTCAGCACTCGCCTACAGCATTCCAAGTCACAGCTCTCAACACCTCAAGGCCACATCCTCCCATTACGTCTCACCACCACTCGCCTACAACACTGCCAGTAACGGCTCTCACCAACACTCGCCTACAAAACTCAAGTCACAGCTCTCACCACCACTGTCTACTACACTCCTAGTCACAGCTCTTACCACCTCTCCTAACCTCTCAGTCGTTGGCTCTCACCACCACTCGTACCCAACACTCTTAGTTACAGCTCACCACCACTCGCTTACAACACTCTTAGTCACAGCTCTCAGCATCAGCCTCAACACTTCCAGTCACAGCTCCACCTCCACTCGCCTGCAACATTCCCAGTCAGCTTCACCACCACTCGCCTACAACACTCCTAGTCACAGCTCACCATCCTCGTCACACACTCTAGTCACACCTCTCACCACCTCTTACCACACTCCCATCGTAGCTCACCACCACTCGCCTACAACACTCAGTCACAGCTCTCACCACCACTCGCCTGTACTCTTAGTCACAGCTCTCACGCACTCTGCCTTAAACTCCAAGTCATGGTCTCCACAGCCACTCGCCTACTACACTCACAGTCAGCTCACCACCACTCGTAACAACACTCTCAGTCATCTCTGACCAACACTAGCATACTGCACTCCTAGTCCCACAGCTATGACCATCACCTCTTACAACACTCAAGTCATTCCTGACCACCACTGGCCTACAACTCTCCGGTCACATCTCTGACCACCACTTGCCTGCTCCTAGTCACAGCTCACCACCACTCGCCTACAACACTCACAGTCACAGCTCTCATCACCACTCGCCTACCTCCCAGTCACGGCTCTCACCAGCACTCGCCTACAGCATTCCAAGTCTCGCTCTCAACACCTCAAGCCTACAACACCCAATTACGGCTCTCACCACCACGCCTACAACCTGCCAGTAACGGCTCTCACCAACACTCGCCTACAAACTCAAGTCACAGCTCTACCACCACTCGCCTACAACTCTAGTCACAGCTCTTACCACCTCTCGCCTGCTTACTCAGTCGTTTCACCACCACTCGCCTACCCTCCTAGTCACAGCTCTCACCACCACTCACTTACACACTCTTAGTCACAGCTCTCACCAGCACTCGCCTGCACTCCAGTCACCTCTCCCACTCGCCTACACACTCCCAATCACGGCTCTCACCACCACTCGCCTGTGCTCCCAGTCTCATCTCACCACCACTCGCCTTACACTCCTAGTCAGGCTCTCACCACCACTGCCTACAACAATCCCAGGGACTGCTCCACCACTCGCCTACTACCCAGTCACTAGCCAACAAAACTCACTCACAGCTCTGACCACCACGCCTACAGCACTCCTAGTCACAGCTCAGGCCACCACTCTCTTACAACACTCCTAGTCATCTCTCACCAACACGCCTACAACTCTTCCAGTCGATCTGACCACCACTTCTCTCCCAGTCACATTCTCGCCTACAACACTCCTAGTCACAGCTCTCACCACCACCCTTTCGCCTACATCCTCCAGTCACAAGTCTCACCACCACTCGCCTGCAACACTCCTAGTCACAGCTCACCACCACTCGCCTACAACACTCCCAGTCACACTCACCACCTCTAGCCTACACTCCCAGTCGCGCTCTCATCACCACTCGCCTACAACCTCCCTAGGCTCAGCTCTCACCACGACTCGCCTACAATACTCTTAGTCACAGCTCTCACCAGCACTCGCCTACAACACTCCTAGTCACAGCTCTCACTCGCCTACAACACTGCCAGCGGCTCTCACCAACACTCGCCTACAAAACTCAGTCACAGCTCTCACCTCTCGCCTACAACACTCCTAGTCAAGCTCTTACCACCTCGCCTACAACACTCAGACGTTGCTCTCACCACCACTCGCCTACAACACTCCTAGTCACCACCACTCGCTTACAACACTCTTAGTCACAGCTCTCACCAGCACTCGCCTGCACTCCCAGTCACCTCTCACCACCACTCGCCTACACTCCCAATCAGGCTCTCACCACACTCGCCTACAACACTCCCAGTCCAGGTCTCACCACCACTCGCCTCTGCACTCTAGTCAGGCTCTCACCACCACTCGCCTACAACAATCCCAGTCACTGCTCTCACCACCACTCGCCTACTACAGTCCCAGTTATAACTCACCACTACTCGTAACAAATTTCTCACTCACAGCTCTCCACCGCCTGCACAGCACTCCAGTCACAGCTCTGACCACCACTCTCTTACAACACTCCTAGTCACATCTCTCACCACCATTCGCCTCTCCCAGCCAAATCTCTGACCACCACGCCTCACAGCACTCTTAGTCACGTTCTCACCAGCACTCGCCTACAACACTCCCAGTCACAGCTCTCACCACCTCTCGCCTAGCACTCCCTAGTCACAGCTCTCACCACCACTCTCTTACAACACTCCTAGTCACATCTCTCACCACCATTCGCCTACAACTCTCCCAGTCAATCTCTGACCACCACTTGCCTACAGCACTCTTAGTCACAGTTCTCACCAGCACTCGCCTACAACACCCCAGTCACAGCTCTCACCACCTCTCGCCTACAACACTCCTAGTCACAGCTCTCACCACCACTCGCCTACGCACTCCAGTCACAGCTCTCACCACCACTCGCCTACAACTCTCCAGTCACATCTCTGATCACCACTCGCCTACAGCACTCCACTCACAGCTCACCACCACTCGCCTACATCTCCCAGTCACAGCTCTCACCACCACTCGTACACCTCCCAGTCAGCTCTCACCACCACACGCCTACAGCATTCCAGTCACAGCTCTCGCTACCACAGTGTACCAACACTTCCAGTCACGGCTCTCACCACCACTCGCCTGCAGCACTGCCAGTCACTCTCACCACCTCTCGCCTGCACACTCCCAGTCACCTCTACCACCTCTCGCCTACCACTCCCAGTCGCAGCTCCCACCACTCGCCTACAAGCACTCATAGTCAGGCTCCACCACCACTCGCCTATAACACTGAGTCAGACCTCTCACCACCACTCGCCTACAACTCCTAGTCACAGTCTCACCACCACTCGCCTACAGGCACTCCCAGTCACAGCTCTAACCACCACTCGCCTACAACACTCCAGTCCAGCTCTCACCACCACGCCTGCAGCATTCCAAGTCACAGCTCTCACCACACAGATACAACACTCCCAGTCAGGCTCTCACCACCACTCGCCTGCAAACTCCCAGTCACAGCTCTCACAACCTCGCTACAAAACTCCCAGTCGTAGCTCTCACCACCACTCGCCTACAGCACTCCCAGTCACATCTCTGACCACCACTCGCCTACAACTCTCCCAGTCACATCTCCGACACTCACCTACAGCACTCCCAGTCACAGCTCTAACCACCACTCGCCTACAACCTCCCATTCACAGCTCTCCAGCTCACCTACCCAGCACTCCTGTAGCTATCTACCACCTCATACTACACTCAAAGTCACAGCTCTCACCACTACTCGCCAACAAAACTCTCAGTCACAGCTCTGCCACTCACCTTCAGCACTCCTAGTCACGGTTCTCACCACCACTCGCCTACAACTCCCAGTCACATCTCTGACCACCACTCGCTTCTGCATTCCCAGTCGCTCACCACCACCACTCGCCTACAACACTCTCAGTCTACGCTCTCACCACCACTCGTCACAGTATTCCCAGTTACAGTTCTCACCACCACTCGCCTACAACATCCCAGTCACTGCTCTCACCGCCACTTGCCTACAACACTCTACTCACAGCTCTCACCACCACTCGCCTACAACACTTTTAGTCACAGCTCTGCTGCACTCGCCTGCCTCCCCAGTCACAGCTTCCACCAATCGCTCATCCTTAGTCACAGTTTCACCACCACTCGCCTATAACACTTAGTCTCATCTTCACCACCACTGGCTTACATATAATTCCAGTCACAGCTTCACTACTACCGCTTCAACTCTCCTAGTCACGGTTTCACACCACTCGCTTCAACGCTCCCAGTCACGTCTCACCACCACCCGCCTTCAACACTCCATCCACGCCTCACCAACACTCACCTACAACAACTCAGTCACTGCTTTTCCGCCACTCGCCTACTACATCACTGTGCCTCTCCACTACCGCCAACAAATTTCAGTCACAGCTCTGACCACCACTCACCTACAGTACTCCTGTCATAGCTCTCCACTACTGCAGCGCTCCTTACAGCTTCACCACCACTTCGCCTCATGCACTCCCGCCATAGCCTCACCACCACTCGCCTACAACTCTCTGAGTCACATCTCTGACCACCACTGCTTACAGCACTTCCAGTCTCAGCGCTCACCACCACTCGCCCTACAACACTCTCAGTCACAGCTCTCACCACCACTCGCCACAAAACTCCCAGTCACAGCCTCACCACCAGCTTAACAATCCCAGTCACTGCTTCCCACCACCATTCGCCTGCCAACACCCTGTAGTCACAGCTGGTTAATTCTCTGCTTCATTTGTCGTTGTTTCTTTCCACTGACTCGCCTCAATTCCTTTGTCCTGTTTCTACTTCCACTGCTTATAGCACTGTTCACGTGCTCTACCACACTCGCCTGCATCCTGCAGTCACAGGTCTCACACACTCGCCTGCAACACCTCCAATCACAGCTCTCACCACCCTCGCCACATCACTCCAGTCTCGTCTACCCCACTGCCTACAACCTCCCAGTCACGGCTCTCACCGCCTCTTGCCTACCACTCCTTCAGTTCACCCACTCGCTTACAACACTTTGTAGTCGCTGTGCTCTGACTCCACTCACTCTACAGCACTTTAGTCTGCTCTACCACTGCCTGATTACTCTGTGGTCACAGTTCTCACCACCACTGCTTCTACACTCCTTGTCGCTCTTCACCACCACTCGCCTACGGGCACTCCCAGTCACAGCTCTCTGCTAGAACTTTTGTCAATCTCTCTGACAGCTACTGCTTGCCTTCCCAGTCTGGCCACCACCCATTTGCTTTAGCCTTCTCAGTGATAGCTTCACGACCGCTCGTTCTTTTGCTGCTGTAGTCACGGTTTGGCCACTACTGGCATACCGATCTCTAGTGCAGCTATGACCACCTCTTTGTTCTCCTTAGTCACATCTCTTGGCCACCACATTACTTGCTAACTTTCCCAGTCAAGATCTCTGACTACTCCTGCAGTGCTCCTTGTCACAGCTTCACACACTGCCTACAACCTCCCAGTCACAGTGCTCCTATCACCACTGACTTATGACTCTGTAATCACAGTTTCTCAACCAGTCGCCTACAGCATTTGTCACAGCTCTCAACACCTCGCTTCTGTCTCCCAGTGTGGCTCTAACCTGCACTCGCCTACAACACTGCCAGTAGCGGTTACACCAACACTCTCTACAAACTCCAAGTCACAGCTCACCACCACTTGCTACAACACTCCTGGTACAGCTCACTACCTGCTTGTTACCACTTGGTGTTGGTCTCACCAGCCTTTCACTGCTCTCTGGTCACATCTGTCCTACCACTTTCACCCTCTTCACATCTCTCACAGCACTCGCCTGCAGCACTCCGCAGTCACACCTCTCACCTACCACTGGCATGCATTCTAATACAGCTTTCACCACACTCGCCTACAACACTCCCAGTCTCAGGTCTCACCACTTATGGTTGATCTAGTCAAGCTTTCTCTAATCTTAACATAACTCTCAGTCATTTGCTTCCACCACGCTTGTTTACCTTAGTCACAGCTTCCACCTCTTAACACTAGTCACATCTCTACCACCTCTGCCTAACTCTCCTAGTCAATCTCTGACCACCACTTGCCTACGCACTCTTAGTCTCAGTTCTCTCCAGCACTCGCCTACAACACTCCCAGTCACACCTCACCAACTCTCCTGCACCACTTAGTCACAGCTCCACCACCACTTGCCTCAGACCCCAGTCACAGCCTCACCACCACTCTGCCTACAACTCTCCCAGTCACATCTCTGATCACCACTCGCCTACAGCACTCCCAGTCACACTCACCACCACCTCGCCTACAACCCCAGTCACAGCCTCACCACCACTGCCCACATAACTCCCAGTCACAGCTCTCACCACCACACGCCTCACAGCATTCCAAGTCACAGCCTGCTACCACACGTGTACAACACCTCCCAGCACTCTCACCACCACTCGCCTACAACACTCCCAGTCACAGCTCACCACCACTCGCCTAATCCTCTCAATCACAACTCTGACTGCTACTGCTTACAGCACTCCCAGTCACAGCGCTCTTCACCACCATCTGCCTACAACACTCCTGCTAGTCACAGCCTCACCACCACTCGCCTATAACACTCAGTCACAGCTCTGACCAACACTAATACCGCACTCCTAGTCACAGCTATGACCACACTTTCTAGAACACTAGTCACATCTCTGACCACTGCACGCCTACACCTCCCAGTCACATCTCTGACCACCACTTGCCTACAGCACTCTAGTCACAGTCTCACCACCACTCGCCTGCAACCCTCCCAGTCACAGCCTCATCACCACCGACTACAACACCTTAGTCACAGTTTTCACACCACTGCTTACAGCATTCGTAGCCTCAACACTAAGCTCTAACACTCATTATGGTCTAACCACCACTGCCTACTAACACGCCATTAACTGTTGTCACCAACACTGCCCACAAAACTCCAAGTCACAGCTCTCACCACCACTTCCTACAACACTCCTAGTCACAGCTCTTACCACCTCGCCTATAACACCAGTCGTTGTTTCACCATCACTTCGCCTACAAAGACCAGTCAATCCTCTCACCACTCACTGCCTGCTAACATCTCTAATCACGGCTTCACCACCACTGCCTACAACACTCCAGTCACACCTCTCACCACCACCTGCCTATAACACTCCTAGTCAGCTCTCACCACCACTCGCCTACAACAATCCCAGTCACTGCTTCACCACAACTCATGACTACACTCCCGTCACAACTCTCACCTCACCACCTCGCCAACAAAATCCCCACTCACTGCTCTCACCACCACTTGCCTACAGCACTTAGTCACAGCCTGACCACCACTCTTACAACACTCTAGTCACATCTCTCACCACCATTCGCCTACAACTCTCCCAGTCAAATCTCTGACCACCACTTGCCTACAGCACTCTTAGTCACAGTTCTCTCCAGCACTCGCCCACACACTTAGTCACAGCTCTCACCACTCTCGCCTACAACACTCCTAGTCAGCTCTCACCACCACCTTGCCTCCCGTAGTCACAGCTCACCACCACTTGCCACAACTCTCCCAGTCACATCTTTATCACAACTCGCGTACAGCACCCCAGTCACAGCCTCACCACCACTGCCTACAAACTCCCAGTCACAGCCTCACCACCACTTTGCCCATTAACCCTAGTCTAGCTCACCACCACACGCCTACAGTATTCCAATCACAGCTTTCGCCACCCCGTATAACCTCCAGTCACGGCTTCCCACCACTCGCCTACAACATCCCAGTCACAGCTCTCACCACCACTTGCCACAACTCTTCAATCACCTCTGACTTCTGCTATTGCTTAAGCACTCCCAGTCACAGCTCACCAACATCTGCCTACAACACTCTCAGTCACAGCTCTCACCACCACTGCCTACAACACTCCTCAGTCACAGCTCTGACCAACACTAGTACTGCACTCCTAGTTATGACCACCACTCTTACAACACTCCCAGTCACATTCTGACCACCACACGCCTACAATCCTCCCAGTCACATCTCTGACCACCACTTGCCTCACAGCACTTAGTCACAGCTCTCACCACCACTCGCCTACAACCTCCCAGTCACAGCTCCCATCACCACTGACTACAACACCCCAGTCACAGCTCTCACCACCACTGCCTACAGCATTCCAAGTCACAGCCTCAACACCTCAAGACTACAACACCCCAATTATGGCTCTAACCACCACTCGCCCAACACTGCCAGTAACTGCTGTCACCAACACTCTGCCTACAAACCTCCCAGGTCCCACCACCACTGCCTACAACACTCCTAGTCACAGCTCTTACCACCTCTCGCCCACAACACACCCAGTCGTTGCTCTCACCACCACTGCCTTACAACACTCCTAGTCACAGCTCACCACCACTCGCTTACAACACTCTTAGTCACAGCTCTCACCAGCACTCTCCTAACACTCAGTCACACCTCTCACCACCACTCGCCTACAACACTCCCTAATCACGACTCTCACCACCACCTGCCTACAACACTCCCAGTCACAAGTCTCACCACCACTGCCTATAACACTCCTAGTCAGAGCTCACCACCACCTGCCTACAACAATCCCAGTCACTGCTCTCACCACCACTCTGATACTACACTCCCAGTCACAACTCCTCACCACCACTGCCAACAAATCCCACTCACAGCTCTGACCACCACTTGCCCACAGCACACCTAGTCACAGCTCTGACCACCACTCTTACAACACTTAGTCACATCTCTCACCACCATTTGCCTACAACCCTCCCAGTCAAATCTCTGACCACCACTTGCCTACAGCACTCTTAGTCACAGTTCTCTCCAGCACTCTGCCTATAGTCACAGCTCTCACCACCTGCCTACAACACTCCTAGTCACAGCCTCACCATCACTGCCTGCAGCACTCCCAGTCACAGCTCTCACCACACCACTGCCCACAGCCTCCCACACATCTCTGATCACCACTGCCCTACAGCACTCCCAGTCACAGCCTCACCACCACTCGCCTACAAACCCCAGTCACAGCCTCACCACCACTCGCCTCACATAACTCCCAGTTCACAGCCTCACCACCACACGCCTCACAGCATTCCAAGTCACAGCTCTGACTACACGTTAACATCTAGTCAGGCTCACCACCACTCCCAACACTTAGTCACAGCTCTCACCACCACTGCCTACAACATTCCTAGTCACAGCCTCACCACCACCTCGCCTACAACACTCCCAGTCACAGCTCTCACCACCACTCGCCCACAAACTCCCAGTCACAGCTCTATCACCACTGCCTACAACACTCCCAGTCACAGCTCTCACCACCACTGCCACAACACTTTTAGTCACAGTTCTCACCACCACTGCCCACAAACTCCTAGTCACAGCTCTCACCAGCACTCGCCTTCACACCCCAGTCACGGCTCACCACCACTCGCCTTCAGTACTCCCAGTCACTGGCCCACGACTACTCACCTTCAACACTCCCAGTCACAGCTTTCACCACCACTCTGCCTACAACACTTAGTCACTGCTTTACTGCACTCTCCACTACACTCACAGTCACAGCTTCACTTTATTCAACAAACTTCTCAGTCACAGCCTCCACCACCACCCAGCACTCTAGTCACAGCCTCACCACCACTCGCCAACACTGTCAGTCAGACCTCTCCTCACCACTTGCCTACAACTCCTCCAGTCACAGCCTCACCAACACTCGCTCACAGCATTCCAAGTCACAGCCTCACTACCATACGTGTACCACACTCCCAGTCACGGCTCACCACCACTCGCCTACAACACTCCAGTCACAGCTCTCACCACCTCTTGCCACAAACTCCCAGTCGCAGCCTCACCACCACTCGCCTACAGCACTCCCAGTCACATCTCTGACCACCACTGCCTACAACTCTCCCAGTCACATCTTCACCACCACACGCCTACAGCATTCCAAGTCCACAGCTCCCACCACACGTGTACCACACTCCCAGTCACAGGCCTCACCACCACTCGCCCACAACACCCCAGTCACAGCCTCTCACCACCTCTCGCCCACAAACTCCCAGTCGCAGCTCTCACCACCACCTACAGCACTCCCAGTCACATCCTGACCACCACTGCCCAACTCTCCCAGTCACATTTCTGACCACCACTGCCTACAGCACACTCCCAGTCACAGCTCTAACCACCACTTGCCTACAACACTCCCATTCACAGCCTCACCACCACTCACCCACAACACTCCCAGTCACAGCTCTCACCACCACTCACACTACACTCCAGTCACAGCTCACCACCTCTCGCTATAAAACTCCCAGTCGCAGCTCACCACCACTGCTGGCTACAGCACTCCCAGTCACATCTCTGACCACCACTTGCTCACAACTCTCCCAGTCACATCTCTGACCACCACTTGCCTACAGCACCCCAGTCACAGCTCTAACCACCTGCCTACAACACCCAGTCACAGCTCTCACCACCTCGCCTACAACACCCCAGTCGCAGCTCTTACCACCACTGCCTACAACCCCAGTCACAGCTCTCACCACCACTGCCTACAACACCCTAGTCTCAGCTCTCAACACCTATGGCCTACAACAATCCCAGTCACAGCTCTCACTACCACTTGCCTACATAACACCCAGTCACGGCTCTCACCACCACTGCCCACATAACTCCTGAGTCACAGCTCTCACCACCCTCGCCTACAACACCCCAGTCACACCTCCACCACCTCTCGCCTACCACACCCCAGTCGCAGCTCTCACCACCACTGCCTACAACACTCTTAGTCACAGCTCTCACCACCACTGCTTACAGCACCCCAGTCACAGTGCTCACCACCACCTGCCCACAAACTCAGTCACAGCCTCACCACCACTTGCCTACAACACCTCAGTCACAGCTCACCACCACTGCCTACAACACCCCACTCACAGGCCTCACCACCACTTGCCTACAACACCCCAACTCAGCACCTCACCACCACCTGCCCACAACACCCGTCACAGCTCTCACCACCACTTGCCCACGGCACCCCAGTCACAGCTTCACCACCACTGCCTACAACTCTCCCCAGCTGCATCTCTGACCACCACTTACAGCACTCCTAGTCACAGCGCCACCACCACCTGCTTACAACACCTTAGTCACAGCTCACCA
Organism: Homarus americanus; assembly: GCF_018991925.1. NCBI lineage: Eukaryota > Metazoa > Arthropoda > Malacostraca > Decapoda > Nephropidae > Homarus > Homarus americanus. The sequence goes on along the minus strand of NW_024751807.1, from coordinate 2,503 downwards.
CCACCTGCCCACAACACCCAGGTCACAGCTTTCACCACCACTGCCTCCAATCCCAGTCACTGCTCTCACTGCCACCTCTGCTACCACATTCACAGTTAAAGCTCTCACCACCACTGCCAACACTCTCAGTCACAGCTCTGACCAACACTGCATTGCACCTAGTCACAGGCGACCACCACTTTTACAACACTCCCAGTCCACATCTCTGACTACTCACACGCCTACAACTTCCTAGTCACATCTTGACCACCACTTGCCTACAGCACTCCTAGTCACAGCTTCACCACCACTGCTCAACACAGTCCAGCTCCATCACAACTCGCCTACAACACTCCCAGCAGTCAGCTCCTGCCACCACTTTGCAGCATCCAAGTCACAGCTTTACCACTCGCTTCATAACACCTCCAATTGGCTCACTACCACTCCGCCACACCACTGCCAGTTAACGGCTCTCACCAACACTCGCTACAAACTCCAAGTTTCACCACCACTCTGCCTACAACACTTAGTCACAGCTCTACCTTCTCGCCTACAACACTGCAGTTGCTGCTCCTACCTCCACTTGCCTACAACACCCTAGTCACAGCTTCACCCACCACTGCACAAACCTTATCACAGGTCCCACCAGCACTTGCCTACAACACTCCAGTCACAGCTTCACCACCACTTGCTTAAACACTCCCAATCACGGCCTCACCACCACTTGCCTACAACACTCCCAGCTCAAGTCTCACCACCACTGCTCTGTGGTTGTGTTGGTTGTACAACACTCCTAGTCACAGCTCTCACCACCACTCGCTCATAAACTTTAGTCACAGCTCTCACCAGCACTCGCCTACAACACTCCCAGCTCACAGCTTTACCGCCACTCGCCTACTTTACTCACAGTCAAAGCTTCACCACCACTGCCACCAACACCTCAGTCACAGCTCTGACCAACACTAGCATACTGCACTCCTAGACACAGCTATGACCACCACTTCTTAACACTCCCAGTCACATCTCTGACCACAACTCGCTTCAACTTCCCAGTCACATTCTGACCACCACTTGCTCCACGACTCCTTGGTCACACCTCCACCACCACTCGCCTACAACACTCCTAGTCACAGCTCTCACCATCACTGGCCTACAACACTCCCAGTCACATTTTGCTCCCAGCTGCCTCATCACCAACGCCTACAACACTCCTAGTCACAGCTCTCACCACCACCGCCATAGTGTCACAGCTCCAACACCTCGCTTGCACATTCTACCTCTCTCACCTCCACCACTCTGGCTACACTGCAACGGCTCTCACCAACACTCGCCTACAAACCCAAGTCACAGCTCACCACCACTCGCCAACAACACCCTAGTCACAGCTCTACCACCTTCGCTCACAACACTGCTGTTTCACCACCACTGCCCACAACACCCTAGTCACAGGTCCCACCACCACCTGCTTACAACACTTAGTCACAGCTCACCAGCACTGCCTAAACACTCTAGTCACACCTCTCACCACCACTGCCTACAACACTTCCTGATCATAGCTCTCACCACCACTTGCCTACAACACACCCAGTCACAAGTCTCACCACCACTCGCCTACAATCCTAGTCAGAGCTCACCACCACTTGCCTACAACAATCCCAGTCACTGCTCTCACCACCACTCGCCTACTACACTCCCAGTCACAACTTCACCACTACTGCCAACACTTCCCAGTCACAGCTCTGACCACCACTTCTGTTTACAGCACCTCTAGTCACAGCTCTGACCACCACTTTCACAACACTCCTAGTCACATCTCACCACTCTGCCTAACTTCCCAGTCACATCTCTGACCACCACTTTGCTCTACAGCACTCTTAGTCACAGCTCAGCACTCGCCTGCAACACTCCCAGTCACAGCTCACCACCTCTCCTACAACACTCCTAGTCACAGCTCTCACCACCACTCGCCTACAACTCTCCTGCAGTCACATCCTTGATCACCACTGCCCACAGCACTCCTGCAGTCACAGCCTCACCACCACTCGCCCACAGAGGATATTTTGCCACCACCTGGCCTACAACTTCCCAGTCACATCTCTGATCACCACTGCCTACAGCACTCCGCAGTCACAGCTCTCACCAACACTTTGCTCCAAAACCCAAGTCACAGCTTACCACCACTCGCCTACATAGCTCCCAGTCACAGCTCACTACCACACGCCTACAGCATTCCAGGACAGCTCTTGCTACCACACGTGTACAACACTCCCAGCACGCCTCTCCTCACCACCACTCGCCCACAACACTGCCAGTAACGGCTCACCAACACTTGCCTACAAGTTCCAAGGTGCTCTCACCACCACTGGCTACAGCACTCTCAGTCACAGCTCTCACCACCACTGCCTACAATTCTCCTTAGTCACATCTCTGATCACCACTGCTTACAGCACTGTGTCCAGCTTCACCAACACTCTGCCTGCTGAAAACCCAAGTCACAGGCTCACCACCAATCGGTGTAGTGTTA
>NW_024751806.1:0-13696 GCF_018991925.1 Homarus americanus | reverse complement strand
TTTGTTACACTCGATCAGGGACTTTGTTATACTAGACCAGCGGACTTTGTTATATGCAATCATGGGACTTTTTTATACTCGATCAGGGACTTTGTTATACTCAACCAGAGGACTTTGTTATACTCGATCAGGGGACATTGTTATACTCAATCAGGGGATTTTCTTATACTCGAGCAGGGGGCTTTGTTATACTCGATCAGGGGACTTTGTTATGCTCGATCTGGGGACTTTGTTATACTTGGCCAGGAGACTTTGTTATACTCGATCAGGTGGGGTATGTTATACTCGATCAGGGAAGTTTGTTATACTCGATCAGGGGACTTTGTTATACTCGATCAAGGGACTTTGTTATACTCGTCCAGGGGCTTTGTTATTCTAGGATCAGGGGACTTTGTTATTCTCGACCAGGGGACTTTGTTATACTCGCCCAGAGGCCTTTGTTATACTCGATCAGGGGACTTTGTTATATACAATTTGGGGACTTTGTTATACTCGAGCAGGGGATATGTTATACTCGATTAGGGGACTTTGTTATACTCGACCAGGGGACTTTGTTATACTCGATCAGGAGGCTTTGTTATACTCGATCAGGTGGGGTATGTTATACTCGATCAGGGAAGTTTGTTATACTCGGTCAGGGGACTTTGTTATAATCGATCAGGGGACTTTGCTATGCTCGATCTGGGGACTTTGTTTTACTCGATCAGGGGATATGTTATACTCGATCAGGGGCCTTTTTTATACTCAAACAGAGGACTTTGTTATACTCGATCAGGGGACTTTGTTATACACAATCAGGGGACTTTGTTATACTCGAGCAGGGGATATGTTATACTCGATTAGGGTACTTTGTTATACTCGACCAGGGGACTTTGTTATACTCGATGAGGAGGCTTTGTTATACTCGACCAGGGGACTTTTTTATACTTGACCAATGGACTTTGTTATACTCGATGAGCTTCCTTGTTATACTCATGATCAGGGGAATTTTTATACCCTACCAGAGGAACTTTTGTTTACTCGGATCAGGGATATGTTATACCTGATCAGGGACTTTGTTATACTCAACCAGAGGACTTTGTTATACTCGATCAGGGGACTTTGTTATACACAATCATCAGGGACTTTATACCTCGATTAGGGCCTTTGTTATACTCGATGAGGGGCTTTGTTATAATCAGATCAGGGACTTTCTTATACCCGATCAAGGGACTTTCTTATACTCGAGCAGGGGACTTTGTTATACTCGATGATGGGACTTTGTTATATTCGATGAGGAGGCTTGTTATACTCGATCAGGGGACTTTGCTCTTCTCGACCAGGGGACTTTGTTTTACTCAATCAGGGGACTTTGTTTTACTCGATTAGAGACCTTTGTTATACTCGATCAGGGGACTTTGTTATACTCGACAAGGGGACTTTTTTATACGCGACCAGGGACTTTTTATACTTGACCAATGGACTTTGTTATACTCGATGAGGGGCCTTTTGTTATAATTTCATCTAGGGACTTTGTTTACTCGAGAAGGGACTTGTTATACTCGATCAGGGAGTTTTAGACTCGACCATAGACTTTCTTTTTACTCTCGATCAGGGATGCCATACTCAATCAGGGCTGTTATACTCACCTGTAATTTCGTTATACTCGGTCAGGGGATTTTGCTATGTTCGATCAGGGGTCTTTGTTATACTCGACCAGGGACTTTTGTTATACTCGATTAGGGGGCTTTGTTATACTCGATTAGGGGACTTTGTTATATTCGAACTGGGGTCTTTGTTACACTCGACCAGGGGACTTTGTTATACACGACTTCCTAGGGGACTTTGTTATACTCGACCAGGACTTTTTTTTATACTTGACCAATGGACTTTTGTTATACCTTGATGAGGGGCCTTTTATATACCTGATTAGGGCCTTTGTTATACTCGATGAGGGGCCTTTGTTATACTCGATCAGAGAACTTTGTTATTCTCGTCCAGGGGGCTTTGTATACTAGGATCAGGGGACTTTGTTATTCTCGACCAGGCGACTTTGTTATACTCGAACAGAGGCTTTTGTTATACTCGGTCAGGGGACTTTGTAATTATCGATCAGGGGACTTTGCTCTGCTCGATCTGGGGACTTTGTTATAATGGGCCAGGAGACTTTGTTATACTCGATCAGGTGGATATATTATACTCGATCAGGGTACTTTTTTATACTGGACCAGGGGACTTTGTTATACTTGATCAGGGGACTTTGTTATACTCGATCGGGGGACTTTGTTATACTCGTCCAGGGGGCTTTGTTATACTAGGATCAGGGGACTTTGTTATACTCGATTAGGGGACTTTGTCTTACTCGATCAGGGCCCTTTGTTATACTCGACCAGGGAACTTTGTTATAATCGATCAGGGGACTTTGTTATGCTCGATCTGGGGACTTTGTTATACAGGGCCAGGAGACGTTGTTATACTCGAGCAGGGGATATGTTATACTCGATCAGGGGACTTTGTTATACTTGACCAGGGGACTTTGTTACCTTTAATCAGGGGCTTTATGGTACCGGGATCAGGAGGCTTTGTTATACTCGATCAGGGGACTTTGCTATACTCGACCAGTGGACATTGTTATACACGATCAGGGGACTTTGTTATACTCGACCAGGGGACTTTTTTATACTTGACCAATGGACTTTGTTATACTCGATGAGGGGTCTTTGTTATACTCGATCAGGGGCCTTAGTTATACTCGATCAGGGGACTTTGTTATACTCGATCAGGGGACTTTCTTATATTCGAGCAGAGGGCTTTGTTATACTCGATCAGGGGACTTTGTTATACTCGATGAGGAGGCTTTGTTATACTCGATCAGGGGACTTTGCTATACTCGATCAGGGGCCTTTGTTATACTCGATTAGGGGACTTTGATATACTCGACCAGGGGACTTTTTTATACTTGACCAATGGACTTTGTTATACTCGATGATTGGCCTTTGTTATACTCGATCTAGGGACTTTGTTATACTCGAGAAGGCGACTTTGTTATACTCGATCAGGATACTTTTTTATACTCGACCAGAGGACTTTGCTATACTCGATCAGGGGATATGTTATACTCGATCAGGGGACTTTGTTATACTCAACCAGAGGACTTTGTTATACTCGATCATGGGACTTTGGTATACTCAATCGGGGGACTTTGTTATACTCGATTAGGGGCCTTTGTTATTCTCGATGAGAGGGCTTTGTTATACTCGACCAGGGGACTTTGTTATATTCGATCAGGGAACATTGGTATACTCGACCAGGGAACTTTTTAAAAATTAATGAGGGGACTTTGTTATACTCGATCAGGTGAATTTGTTATACTCGACCACGGGACATTTATATACTTGACCAATGGACTTTGTTATAGTCGATGAGGGGCCTTTGTTATACTCGACCAGGGGACTTTGTTATACTCGATCAGGAGGCTTTGTTATACTCGACCAGGGGACTTTTTATACTTGACCAATGGACTTTGTTATACTCGATGAGGGGCCTTTGTTATACTCGATCAGGGGACTTTTTATACTCGACCAGAGGACTTTGTTTTACTCGATCAGGGGACTTTGTTATACTCGTCCAGGGGGCTTTGTTATACTAGATCAGGGGACTTTGTTATACTCGATCAGAGGACTTTGTTATACTCGACCAGGGGACTTTTTTATACTTGACCAATGGACTTTGTTATACTTGATGAGGGTCCTTTGTTATACTTGATGAGGGGCCTTTGTTATACTCGATCTGGGGACTTTGTTATACTCTAGTAGGGGACTTTGTTATACTCCATCAGGGGACTTTTTTATACTCGACCAGAGGACTTTGTTATACTCGATCAGGGGACTTTGTTATACTCGACCAGGGGACTTTTTTATACTTGACCAATGGACTTTGTTATACTCAATGAGGGGCCTTTGTTGCACTCGATCAGGGACTTTGTTATACTAGACCAGCGGACTTTGTTATATGCGATCAGGGGACTTTTTTATACTCGATCAGGGACTTTGTTATACTCAACCAGAGGACTTTGTTATACTCGATCAGGGGACATTGTTATACTCAATCAGGGGACTTTCTTATACTCGAGCAGGGGGCTTTGTTATGCTCGATCAGGGGACTTTGTTATGCTCGATCTGGGGACTTTGTTATACTTGGCCAGGAGACTTTGTTATACTCGATCAGGTGGGGTATGTTATACTCGATCAGGGAAGTTTGTTATACTCGATCAGGTGACTTTGTTATACTCGAGCAGGGGATATGTTATACTCGATTAGAGGACTTTGTTATACTCGACCAGGGGACTTTGTTATACTCGATCAGGAGGCTTTGTTATACTCGATCAGGTGGGGTATGTTATACTCGATCAGGGAAGTTTGTTATACTCGGTCAGGGGACTTTGTTATAATCGATCAGGGGACTTTGCTATGCTCGATCTGGGGACTTTTTTATACTCAACCAGAGGACTTTGTTATACTCGATCAGGGGACTTTGTTATACACAATCAGGGGACTTTGTTATACTCGAGCAAGGGATATGTTATACTCGATTAGGGGACTTTGTTATACTCGACCAGGGGACTTTGTTATACTCGATGAGGAGGCTTTGTTATACTCGACCAGGGGACTTTTTTATACTTGACCAATGGACTTTGTTATACTCGATGAGGGGCCTTTGTTATACTCGATCAGGGGACTTTTTATACTCGACCAGAGGACTTTGTTTTACTCGATCAGGGGATATGTTATACTCGATCAGGGGACTTTGTTATACTCAACCAGAGGACTTTGTTATACTCGATCAGGGGACTTTGTTATACACAATCAGGGGACTTTGTTATACTCGATTAGGGGCCTTTGTTATTCTCGATGAGGGGGCTTTGTTATACTCGACCAGGGGACTTTCTTATACTCGATCAGGGGACTTTCTTATACTCGAGCAGGGTGCTTTGTTATACTTGATCAGGGGACTTTGTTATACTCGATCAGGGGTCTTTGTTATACTAGGATAAGGGGACTTTGTTATTTTCGACCAGGGGACTTTGTTATACTCGCCCAGAGTTCTTTGTTATATTCGACCAGGGGACTTTGTTATACTCGAGAAGGCGACTTTGTTATACTCGATCAGGTTACTTTTTTATACTCGACCAGAGGACTTTGCTATACTCGATCAGGGGCCTTTGTTATACTCGATCAAGGGACTTTCTTATACTCGAGCAGGGGGCTTTGTTATACTCGATCAGGGGACTTTGTTATACTCGATCAGGAGGCTTTGTTATACTCGATCAGGTGACTTTGCTATACTCGATCAAGGGACTTTGTTATACTCGATCAGGGGACTTTGTTATACTCGACCAGGGACTTTTTTATACTTGACCAATGGACTTTGTTATACTCGATGAGGGCCTTTGTTATACTCGATCAGGGACATTGTTATACTCGAGAAGGGACTTTGTTATACTCGATCAGGGACTTTTTATACTGACCATAGGATACTCGATCAGGGATGTGTTATACTCGATCAGGGACTTTGTTATACTCAATCAGGGGACTTTGTTATACTCGACCAGGCACTTTGTTATGCTCGATCAGGGGACTTTCTTATACTCGAGCAGGGGTCTTCGTTATACTCGATCAGGGGACTTTGTTATACTCGATGAGGAGGCTTTGTTATACTCGATCAGGGGACTTTGCTATACTCGACCAGGGGACATTGTTATACACGATCAGGGGACTTTGTTATACTCGACAAGGGGACTTTTTTATACTTGACCAATGGATTTGTTATACTGATGAGGGGCCTTTGTTATACTCGATCAGGGGCCTTTGTTATACTCGATGAGGGGCCTTTGTTATACTCGATCAGGGGACTTTGTTATACTCGTCCAGGGGGCTTTGTATACTAGGATCAGGGGACTTTGTTATTCTCGACCAGGGGACTTTGTTATACTCGCCCAGAGGCCTTTGTTATACTCGGTCAGGGGACTTTGTAATAATCGATCAGGGGACTTTGCTCTGCTCGATCTGGGGACTTTGTTATACTGGGCCAGGAGACTTTGTTATACTCGATCAGGTGGATATGTTATACTCGATCAGGGGACTTTTTCATACTGGACCAGGGGACTTTGTTATACTTGATCAGGGGACTTTGTTATACTCGATCGGAGGACTTTGTTATACTCGTCCAGGGGGCTTTGTTATACTAGGATCAGGGGACTTTGTTATACTCGATTAGGGGACTTTGTCTTCATCGATCAGGGCCCTTTGTTATACTCGACCAGGGGACTTTGTTATAATCGATCAGGGGACTTTGTCATGCTCGATCTAGGGACTTTGTTATACAGGGCCATGAGACGTTGTTATACTCGAGCAGGGGATATGTAATACTCGATCAGGGACTTTGTTATACTTGACCAGGGGACTTTGTTATACTCGACCAGGGGACTTTGTTATACTCGATGAGGAGGCTTTGTTACACTCGATCAGGGGACTTTGCTATACTAGACCAGGGGACATTGTTATACACGATCAGGGGACTTTGTTATACTCGACCAGTGGACTTTTTTATACTTGACCAATGGACTTTGTTATACTCGTTGAGGGGCCTCTGTTATACTCGATCTAGGGACTTTGTTATACTCGAGAAGGCGACTTTGTTATACTCGATCAGGTTACTTTTCTATACTCGACCAGAGGACTTTGCTATACTCGATCAGGGGATGTGTTATACTCGATCAGGGGACTTTGTTATACTCAACCAGAGGACTTTGTTATACTCGATCATGTGACTTTGTTATACTCAATCAGGGAACTTTGTTATACTCAATTAGGGGCCTTTGTTATACTCGATGAGGGGGCTTTGTTATACTCGACAAAGGGGACATTGTTATATTCGATCAGGGAACATTGGTATACTCGACCAGGGAACTTTTTTATAATTAATCAGGGGACTTTGTTATACTCGATCAGGGGACTTTTTTATACTTGACCAATGGACTTTGTTATACTCGATGAGGGGCCTTTGTTATACTCGACCAGGGGACTTTGTTATACTCGATCAGGAGGCTTTGTTATACTCGACCAGGGGACTTTTTTATACTTGACCAATGAACTTTGTTATACTCGATGAGGGGCCTTTGTTATACTCGATCAGGGGACTTTTTATACTCGACCAGAGGACTTTGTTATACTCGATTAGGGGACTTTGTTATACTCGACCAGGGGACTTTTTTATACTTGACCAATGGACTTTGTTATACTCAATGAGGGGCCTTTGTTACACTCGATCAGGGACTTTGTTATACTCGACCAGCGGACTTTGTTATATGCGATCAGGGGACTTTTTTATACTCGATCAGGGACTTTGTTATACTCAACCAGAGGACTTTGTTATACTCGATCAGGGGAAATTGTTATACTCAATCAGGGGACTTTCTTATACTCGAGCAGGGGACTTTGTTATACTCGATCAGGGGACTTTGTTATGCTCGATCTGGGGACTTTGTTATACTCGACTTTGTTATACTCGATCAGGGACTTTGTTATACTCAATCAGGGGACTTTGTTATACTCGATTAGGGGCCTTTGTTATACTCGATGAGGGGGCTTTGTTATACTCGACCAGGGGACTTTGTTATATTCGATCAGGGAACATTGGTATACTCGACCAGGGAACTTTTTTATAATTAATCAGGGGACTTTGTTATACTCGATCAGGGGAATTTGTTATACTCGACCAGGGGACTTTTTTATACTTGACCAATGGACTTTGTTATACTCGATGAGGGGCCTTTGTTATACTCGATCTAGGGACTTTCTTTTACTCGAGAAGGGGACTTTGTTATACTCGATCAGGGGAGTTTTTAGACTCGACCATAGGACTTTCTTTTACTCGTTATACTCAATCAGGGGACATTGTTATACTCACCCAGATGACTTTGACTCGATCAGGGGACTTTTATACTCAATCAGGGGACTTTGTTATACTCAACCAGGGGACTTTGTTATACTCGATCAGGGGACTTTCTTATACTCGAGCAGGGGTCTTGTTATACTCGATCAGGGGACTTTGTTATACTCGATGAGGAGGCTTTGTTATACTCGACAGGGGACTTTGCTATACTAGACCAGGGGACATTGTTATACACGATCAGGGGAATTTGTTATACTCGATCAGGGACTTTTTTATACTTGACCAATGGACTTTGTTATACTCGATGAGGGGCCTTTGGATCTAGGGACTTTGCAGGGGACTTTGTTATACTCGATCAGGGGACTTTTTATACTCGACCAGTAGGACTTTCTTTTACTCGATCAGGGAGATGTGTTACTCGATCAGGGACATTGTTATACTCACCAGAGGACTTTGTTATACTCGATCAGGGGACTTTGTTATACTCAATCAGGGGACTTTGTTATACTCGACCAGGGCACTTTGTTATACTCGATCAGGGGACTTTCTTATACTCGAGCAGGGGTCTTCGTTATACTCGATCAGGGGACTTTGTTATACTCGATGAGGAGGCTTTGTTATACTCGATCAGGGGACTTTGCTATACTCGACCAAGGGACATTGTTATACACGATCAGGGGAGTTTGTTATACTCGACCAGGGGACTTTTTTATACTTGACCAATGGACTTTGTTATACTCGATGAGGGGCCTTTGTTATACTCGATCAGGGGCCTTTGTTATACTCGATCAGGGGCCTTTGTTATACTCGATGACAGGCCTTTGTCATACTCGATCAAGGGACTTTGTTATACTCGTCCAGGGGGCTTTGTATACTAGGATCAGGGGACTTTGTTATTCTCGACCAGGGGACATTGTTATGCTCGCCCAGAGGCCTTTGTTATACTCGGTCAGGGGACTTTGTAATAATCGATCAGGGGATTTTGCGCTGCTCGATCTGGGGACTTTGTTATACTGGGCCAGGAGACTTTGTTAGACTCGATCAGGTGGATATGTTATACTCGATTAGGGGACTTTTTCATACTGGACCAGGGGACTTTGTTATACTTGATCAGGGACTTTGTTATACTCGATCGGGGGACTTTGTTATACTCGTCCAGGGGGCTTTGTTATACTAGGATCAGGGGACTTTGTTATACACGATTAGGGGACTTTGTCTTACTCGATCAGGGCCCTTTGTTAAACTCGACCAGGGGACTTTGTTATAACGATCAGGGGACTTTGTTATGCTCTCTGGGGACTTTGTTATACACCATGGACGTTGTTATACTCGAGCAGGGGATATGTTATACTCGATTAGGGGACTTTGTTATACTCGACCAGGGGACTTTGTTATACTCGACCAGGGCTTTGATATACTCGATCAGGACTTTGTTATACTCGATCAGGGGGTATACTCGACCAGGGGACATTGTTATAACGATCAGGGGACTTTGTTATACTCGACCAGGGGACTTTTTTATACTTGACCAATGGACTTTGTTATACTCGATGAGGGGCCTTGTTATACTCGATCTAGGGACTTTGTTATACTCGAGAAGGCGACTTTGATATACTCGATCAGGTTACTTTTTTATACTCGACCAGAGGACTTTGCTATACTCGATCAGGGGATGTGTTATACTCGATCAGGGGACTTTGTTATACTCAACCAGAGGATTTGTTATACTCGATCATGGGACTTTGTTATACTCAATCAGGGGACTGTTATACTAGATTAGGGGCCTTTCTTATATTCGATGAGGGGGGCTTTGTTATACTCGACAAAGGGGACTTTGTTATATTCGATCAGGGAACATTGGTATACTCGACCAGGGAACTTTTTTATAATTAATCAGGGGACTTTGTTATACTCGATCAGGGGAGTTTTTTATACTTGACCAATGGACTTTGTTATACTCGATGAGGGTCTTTTGTTATACTCGACCAGGGGACTTTGTTATACTCGATGAGGAGGCTTTGTTATACTCGACCAGGGGACTTTTTTATACTGGACCAATGGACTTTGTTATACTCGATGAGGGGCCTTTGTTATACTCGATCAGGAGACTTTTTTATACTCGACCAGAGGACTTTGTTTTACTCGATCAGGGGTCTTTGTTATACTCGTCCAGGGGGCTTTGTTATACTAGATCAGGGGACTTTGTTATACTTGATCAGGGGACTTTGTTATACTGACCAGGGGACTTTTTTATACTTGACCAAGGGACTTTGTTATACTTGATGAGGGGCCTTTGTTATACTCGATCTGGGGACTTTGTTATACTCTAGTAGGGGACTTTGTTATACTCCATCAGGGGACTTTTTTATACTCGACCAGAGGACTTTGTTATACTCGATCAGGGGACTTTGTTATACTCGACCAGGGGACTTTTATATACTTGACCAATGGACTTTGTTATACTCAATGAGGGGCCTTTGTTACACTCGATCAGGGACTTTGTTATACTAGACCAGCGGACTTTGTTATATGCGATCAGGGGATTTTTTTATACTCGATCAGGGACTTTGTTATACTCAACCAGAGGACTTTGTTATACTCGATCAGGGGACATTGTTATACTCAATCAGGGGACTTTCTTATACTCGAGCAGGGGGCATTGTTATACTCGATCAGGGGACTTTGTTATGCTCGATCTGGGGACTTTGTTATACTGGGCCAGGAGACTTTGTTATACTCGATCAGGTGGGGTATGTTATACTCGATCAGGGAAGTTTGTTATACTCGATCAGGGGACTTTGTTATACTCGATCAAGGGACTTTGTTATACTCGTCCAGGGGGCTTTGTTATTCTAGGATCAGGGGACTTTGTTATTCTCGACCAGGGGACTTTGTTATACTCGCCCAGAGGCCTTGTTATACTCGATCAGGGGACTTTGTTATACACAATCAGGGGACTTTGTTATACTCGAGCAGGGGATATGTTATACTCGATTAGGGGACTTTGTTATACACAATCAGGGGACTTTGTAATACTCGAGCAGGGGATATGTTATACTCGATTAGGGGACTTTGTTATACTCGACCAGGGGACTTTGTTATACTCGATCAGGAGGCTTTGTTATACTCGATCAGGTGGGGTATGTTATACTCGATCAGGGAAGTTTGTTATACTCGGTCAGGGGACTTTTTCATAATCGATCAGGGGACTTTGCTATGCTCGATCTGGGGACTTAGTTTTACTCGATCAGGGGATATGTTATACTCGATCAGGGGCCTTTTTTATACTCCACCAGAGGACTTTGTTATACTCGATCAGGGGACTTTGTTATACACAATCAGGGGACTTTGTTATACTCGAGCAGGGGATATGTTATACTCGATTAGGGGACTTTGTTATACTCGACCAGGGGACTTTGTTATACTCGATCAGGAGGCTTTGTTATACTCGACCAGGGGACTTTTTTATACTTGACCAATGGACTTTGTTATACTCGATGAGGGGCCTTTGTTATACTCGATCAGGGGACTTTTTTATACTCGACCAGAGGACTTTGTAATAATCCGATCAGGGATTTTGCGCTGCTCGATCCTGGGGTTTTGTTATACTGGGCCAGGAGACTTTGTTATACTTGATCAGGTGGATATGTTATACTCAATCAGGGGACTTTTTCATACTGGACCAGGGGACTTTGTTATACTTGATCAGGGGACTTTGTTATACTCGATCGGGGGACTTTGTTATACTCGTCCAGGGGGCTTTGTTATACTAGGATCAGGGGACTTTGATATACTCGATTAGGGGACTTTGTCTTACTCGATCAGGGCCCTTTGTTATACTCGACCAGGGGACTTTGTTATAATCGATCTGGGGACTTTGTTATACAGGGCCATGAGACGTTGTTTTACTCGAGCAGGGGATATGTTATACTCGATCAGGGACTTTGTTATACTTGACCAGGGGACTTTGTAATACTCGACTAGGGGACTTTGTTATACTCGATCAGGTGGGGTATGTTATACTCGATCAGGGAAGTTTGTTATACTCGACCAGGGGACTTTGTTATACTCGATCAGGGTACTTTGTTATACTCGATCACGGGACTTTGTTATACTCAATCAGGGGACTTTGTTATACTCGATTAGGGGCCTTTGTTATACTCGATGAGGGGGCTTTGTTATACTCGACCAGGGGACTTTGTTATATTCGATCAGGGAACATTGGTGTACTCGACCAGGGAACTTTTTTATAATTAATCAGGGGACTTTGTTATACTCCATCAGGGGAATTTGTTATACTCGACCAGGGGACTTTTTTATACTTGACCAATGGACTTTGTTATACTCGATGAGGGGCCTTTGTTATACTCGATCTAGGGACTTTGTTTTACTCGAGAAGGCAACTTTGTTATAATCGATCAGGGAACTTTTTTAGACTCGACCATAGGACTTTCTTTTACTCGATCAGGGGATGTGTTATACTCGATCAGGGGACATTGTTATACTCACCCAGAGGACTTTGTTATACTCGATCAGGGGACTTTGTTATACTCAATCAGGGGACTTTGTTATACTCGACAAGGGGACTTTGTTATACTCGATCAATGGACTTTCTTATACTCGAGCAGGGTTCTTCGTTATACTCGATCAGGGACTTTGTTATACTCGATGAGGAGGCTTTGTTATACTCGATCAGGGGACTTTGCTATACTAGACCAGGGGACATTGTTATACACGATTAGGGGACTTTGTTATACTCGACCAGGGGACTTTTTTATACTTGACCAATGGACTTTGTTATACTCGATGAGGGGCCTTTGTTATACTCGATCAGGGGCCTTTGTTATACTCGATGACAGGCCTTTGTTATACTCGATCAGGGGACTTTGTTATACTCGTCCAGGGGGCTTTGTATACTAGGATCAGGGGACTTTGTTATTCTCGACCAGGGGACTTTGTTATACTCGCCCAGAGGCCTTTGTTATACTCGGTCAGGGGACTTTGTAATAATCGATCAGGGGATTTTGCTCTGCTCGATCTGGGGACTTTGTTATACTGGGCCAGAAGACTTTGTTATACTCGATCAGGTGGATATGTTATACTCGATCAGGGGACTTCTTTATACTGGACCAGGGGACTTTGTTATACTTGATTAGGGGACTTTGTTATACTCGATCGGGGGACTTTGTTATACTCGTCCAGGGGGCTTTGTTATACTAGGATGAGGGGACTTTGTTACACTCGATTAGGGTACTTTGTCTTACTCGATCAGGACCCTTTGTTATACTCGACCAGGGGACTTTGTTATAATCGATCAGGGGACTTTGTTATGCTCGATCTGGGGACTTTGTTTTACAGGGCCAGGAGACGTTGTTATACTCGAGCAGGGGATATGTTATAATCGATCAGGGGACTTTGTTATACTTGACCAGGGGACTTTGTTATACTCGACCAGTGTACTTTGTTATACTCGATCAGGAGGTTTTGTTATACTCGATCAGGGGTCTTTGCTATACTCGACCAGGGGACATTGTTATACACGATCAGGGGACTTTGTTATACTCGACCAGGGGACTTTTTTATACTTGACCAATGGACTTTGTTATACTCGATGAGGGGCCTTTGTTATACTCGATCAGTGGCCTTTGTTATACTCGATCAGGGGACTTTGTTATACTCGATCAGGGGACTTTCTTATATTCGAGCAGAGGGCTTTGTTATGCTCGATCAGGGGACTTTGTTATACTCGATCAGGAGGCTTTGC
>NW_024751805.1:0-6213 GCF_018991925.1 Homarus americanus | reverse complement strand
GGTTCACAGCGTCATAAGCTCGTTGAACAGGCTTTGTGTGAAATATAGCAGAGTCTAGGACTGCTTTTATTGTCCTGGTTGCCCAGAGGTAGCGTTCCCCGGTCACAATTATAAGATCGTGGTTTCAAATCCTGGTGGGTGAGGTGTTGATTATATGTAGAAGTCTGCGTGCTTTATTGGGCTAATGAAATATATATGGATCCTCGTGTTTCGAAGTCGGATTTGGTAAAACGTTGCTCTGATCACCTAAGCGGCACAGGTGGTCCCCATTAGAGGTTCATGGAGCCATAAGGTCGTTGAACAGGCTTTGTGTGAAATATAGTAGAGACTTTGACTGCTTTTATTGTCCTGGTGGCCCAGAGGTAGCATACCCCGGTCACAATAATAAGATTGTGGGTTTGAATCCTGGTGGGGTGAGGTGTTGATTATAATTATGAAGTCCGCGTGCTTTATTGGGCTAATGAAATATATATGGATCCTCTTGTTTCGAAGCCGCATTTGGTAAAACGTTGCTCTGATCACCTAAGCGGCACGGGTGGTCCCCTATAGTGGTTCACAGCGCCATAAGCTCGTTGAACAGGCTTTGTGTGAAATATAGCAGAGTCTAGGACTGCTTTTTTTGTCCTAGTGGCCCAGAGGTAGCATTCACCGGTAACAATTATAAGATCGTGGGTTCAAATCCTGGTGGGGTGAGGTGTTGATTATATGTAGAAGTCTGAGTGCTTTATTGGGCTAATGAAATATATATGGATCCTCGTTGTTTCGAAGCCGGTTTTGGTAAAACGTTGCTCTGATCACCTAAGCGGCACAGGTGGTCCCCATTAGTGGGTCATGGAGCCATAAGGTCGTTGAACAGGCTTTGTGTGAAATATAGTAGAGACTTGGACTGCTTTTATTGTCCTGGTGGCCCAGAGGTAGCATACCCCGGTCACAATTATAAGATCGTGGGTTTGAATCCTGGTGGGGTGAGGTGTTGATTATATGTAGAAGTCCGAGTGCTTTATTGGGCTAATGAAATATATTTGGATCCTCGTGTTTCGAAGCCGTGATGGTAAACGTTTGATCACCTGGTGTCCCCAGGTTCGCCTATGCTTGAACAGGCTTTGTGTGAAATATAGCAGAGTCTAGGACTGCTTTTTTTGTCCTAGTGGCCCAGAGGTAGCATTCACCGGTAACAATTATAAGATCGTGGGTTCAAATCCTGGTGGGGTGAGGTGTTGATTATATGTAGAAGTCTGAGTGCTTTATTGGGCTAATGAAATATATATGGATCCTCGTTGTTTCGAAGCCGGTTTTGGTAAAACGTTGCTCTGATCACCTAAGCGGCACAGGTGGTCCCCATTAGTGGGTCATGGAGCCATAAGGTCGTTGAACAGGCTTTGTGTGAAATATAGTAGAGACTTGGACTGCTTTTATTGTCCTGGTGGCCCAGAGGTAGCATACCCCGGTCACAATTATAAGATCGTGGGTTTGAATCCTGGTGGGGTGAGGTGTTGATTATATGTAGAAGTCCGAGTGCTTTATTGGGCTAATGAAATATATTTGGATCCTCGTGTTTCGAAGCCGCATTTGGAAAAACGTTGCTCTGATCACCTAAGCAGCACGGGAGGTCCCCATTAGAGGTTCACGGCGCCATAAGCTCGTTGAACAGGATTTTTGTGAAATATAGCAGAATGTAGGACTGCTTTTATTGTCCTGGTGGCCCAGAGGTAGCGTTCCCCGGTCACAATTATAAGATCGTGGGTTCAAATCCTGGTGGGGTGAGGTTTTGATTATATGTAGAATTCGCCAAGGCTTTATTGGGGCCAATGAAATATATATGGATCCTCGTGTTTCGAAGCCGGATTTGGTAAAACGTTGCTCTGATCACCTAAGCTGCACAGGTGGTCCCCATTAGAGGTTCATGGAGCCATAAGGTCGTTGAACAGGCTTTGTGTGAAATATAGTAGAGACTTGGACTGCTTTTATTGTCCTGGTGGCCCAGAGGTAGCATACCCCGGCCACAATTATAAGATCGTGGGTTTGAATCCTGGTGGGGTGAGGTATTGATTATATGTAGAAGTCCGAGTGCTTTATTGGGCTAATGAAATATATATGGATACTGGTGTTTCCAAGCTGGATATGGTAAAACGTTGCTCTCATCACCTAAGGTGCAAGGGTGGTCCCCATTAGAGGTTCACGGCGCCATAAGCTCATTCAACAGGCTTTGTGTGAAATATAACAATCTAGGACTGCTTTTAGTTTCCTAGTGGTTCAGAGGCACCGTTCCCCGGTCACAGTTATAAGATCATGGGTTCAAATCCTGGTGGGGTGAGGTGTTGATTATATGTAGAAGTCCGCGTGCTTTATTGGGATAATGAAATATATATGGATCCTCGTGTTTCCAAGCCGCATTTGGTAAAATATTGCTCTGATCACCTAAGCAGCACGGGTGTTCCCCATTAGAGGTTCACGGCGCCATAATCTCGTTGAACAGGCTTTGTGTGAAATTTAGCAGAGTCTAGGACTGCTTTTATTGTCCTGGTGGCCCAGAGGTAGCGTTCCGCCTGTCACAATTAGAAGATCGTGAGTTCAAATCCTGGTGGGGTGAGGTGTTGATTATGTGTAAAAGTCTGCGTGCTTTATTGGGCTAATGAAATATATATGGATCCTCGTGTTTCGAAGCCGCATTTGGTAAAACGTTGCTCTGATCACCTAAGCGGCACGGGTGGTCCCCTATAGTGGTTCACAGTGCCATAAGCTCGTTGAAAAGGCTTTGTGTGAAATATAGCAGAGTCTAGGGCTGCTTTTATTGTCCTAGTGGCCCAGAGGTAGCATTCCCCGGTCACAATTATATAATCGTGGGTTCAAATCCTGGTGGGGTGAGGTGTTGATTATATGTAGAAGTCTGCGTGCCTTATTGGGCTAATGAAATATATATGGATCCTCGTGTTTTGAAGCCGGTTTTGGTAAAACGTTGCTCTGATCACCTAAGCGGCACAGGTGGTCTCCATTAGTGGTTCATGGAGCCATAAGGTCGTTGAACAGGCTTTGTGTGAAATATAGTAGAGACTTGGACTGCTTTTATTGTCCTGGTGGCCCAGAGGTAGCATACCCCGGTCACAATTATAAGATCGTGGGTTTGAATCCTGGTGGGGTGAGGTGTTGATTAATGTAGAAGTCCGTGTGCTTTATTGGGCTAATGAAATATATATGGATCCTCGTGTTTCGAAGCCGCATTTGGTAAAACGTTGCTCTGATCACCTTTGCGGCACGGGTGGTCCCCATTAGAAGTTCACGGCGCCATAAGCTCGTTGAACAGGCTTTGTGTGAAATATAGAAGAGTCTAGGACTGCTTTTATTGTCCTGGTGGCCCAGAGGTAGCATTCCCCGGTCACAATTATAAGATCGTTGGTTCAAATCCTGGTGGGATGAGGTGTTGATTATATGTACAAGTCCGCGTGGTTTATTGGGCTAATGAAATATATATGGATCCTCGTGTTTCGAAGCCGCATTTGGTAAAACGTTGCTCTGATCACCTAAGCGGCACGGGTGGTCCTCATTAGAGGTTCACGGCGCCATAAGCTCGTTGAACAGGCTTTGTGTGAAATATAGAAGAGTCTAGGACTCCTTTTATTGTCCTAGTGGCCCAGAGGTAGCATTCCCCGGTCACAATTATAAGATCGTGGGTTCAATTCCTGGTGGGGTGAGGTGTTGATTATATGTAGAAGTCTGCGTGCTTTATTGGGCTAATGAAATATATATGGATCCTCGTGTTTCGAAGCCGGATTTGGTAAAACGTTGCTCTGATCACCTAAGCGGCACGGGTGGTCCTCATTAGAGGTTCACCGCGCCATAAGCTCGTTGAACAGGCTTTGTGTGAAATATAGCAGAGTCTAGGAATGCTTTTAGTGTCCTGGTGGCCCAGAGGTAGCGAGCCCCGGTCAGAATTAGAAGATCGTGGGTTCAAATCCTGGTGGGGTGAGGTGATGATTATATGAAGAAGTCCGCGTGATTTATTGGGCTAATGAAATATATATGGATCCTCGTATTTCGAAGCCGCATTTGGTAAAACGGTGCTCTGATCACCTAAGCGGCACGGGTGGTCCCCATTAGAGGTTCATGGAGCCATAAGGTCGTTGAACAGGCTTTGTGTGAAATATAGTAGAGACTTTGACTGCTTTTATTGTCCTGGTGGCCCAGAGGTAGCATACCCCGGCCACAATTAGAAGATCGTGGGTTCGAATCCTGGTGGGGTGAGGTGTTGATTATATGAAGAAGTCCGCTGCGGCTTTTATTGGGCCATAATGGAAATATATATGGAACCCGTGTTTCGAAGCAGCATTTGGTAAAATGTTGCTCTGATCACCTAAGCGGCACGGGTGGTCCCCATTAGAGGTTCACGGCGCCATAAGCTCGTTGAACAGGCTTTGTAAGAAATATAGCAGAGTCTAGAACTGCTTTTAATGTCCTGGTGGCCCAGAGGTAGCGTCCACCGGTCACAATTATAAGATTGTGGGTTCAAATCCTGGTGGGGTGAGGTGTTGATTATATGTAGAAGTCCATGTGGTTTATTGGGCTAATGAAATATATATGGATCGTGTTTTGAAGCCGCATTTAGTAAAAACGTTGCTCTGATCACACCTAAAAACGCAGGTGGTCCTCATTAGAGTTCACGGCGCCATAAGCTCGTTGAACAGGCTTTGTGTGAAATATAGCAGGAGTCTACGACTGCTTTTAGTGTCCTGGTGGCCCAGAGGTAGCGTTCCCCGGTCACAATTAGAAGATCGTGGGTTCGAGTCCTGGTGGGGTGAGATGTTGATTATATGAAGAAGTCCGCGTGCTTTATTGGGCTAATGAAATATATATGGATCCTCGTGTTTCGAAGCCGCATTTGGTAAAACGTTGCTCTGCTCAGCTAAGCGGCACGGGTGGTCCCCTATTGTGGTTCACAGCGCCATAAGCTCGTTGAACAGGCTTTGTGTGAAATATAGCAGAGTCTAGGAATGCTTTTATTGTCCTAGTGGCCCAGAGGTAGCATTCCCCGGTCACAATTATAAGATCGTGGGTTCAAATCCTGATGGGGTGAGGTGTTGATTATATGTAGAAGTCTGCGTGCTTTATTGGGCTAATGAAATATATATGGATCCTCGTGTTTCGAAGTCGGATTTGGTAAAACGTTGCTCTGATCACCTAAGCGGCACAGGTGGTCCCCATTAGAGGTTCATGGAGCCATAAAGTCGTTGAACAGGCTTTGTGTGAAATATAGTAGAGACTTTGACTGCTTTTATTGTCTTGGTGGCCCAGAGGTAGCATACCCCGGTCACAATAATAAGATTGTGGGTTTGAATCCTGGTGGGGTGAGGTGTTGATTATATGTTGAATTCCGCGTGCTTTATTGGGCTAATGAAATATATATGGATCCTCTTGTTTCGAAGCCGCATTTGGTAAAACGTTGCTCTGATCACCTAAGCGGCACGGGTGGTCCCCATTAGAGGTTCACGGCGCCATAAGCTCGTTGAACAGGCTTTGTGTGAAATACAGAAGAGTCTAGGACTGCTTTTATTGTCCTGGTGGCCCAGAGGTAGCATTCGCCGGTCACAATTATATGTTTGTGGGTTCAAATCCTGGTGGGATGAGGTGTTGATTATATGTACAAGTCCGCATGCTTTATTGGGCTAATGAAATATATATGGATCCTCGTGTTTCGAAGCCGCATTTGGTAAAACGTTGCTCTGATCACCTAAGCGGCACGGGTGGTCCTCATTAAAGGTTTACGGTGCCTTAAGCTCGTTGAACAGGCTTTGTGTGAAATATAGCAGAGTCTAGGACTGCTTTTATTGTTCCTGGTGGCCCAGAGGTAGCGTCCCCCGGTCACAATTATAAGATCGTGGGTTCAAATCCTGGTGGGGTGAGGTGTTGATTATATGTAGAAGTCCGTGTGCTTTATTGGGCTAATGAAATATATATGGAACCTCGTGTTTCGAATCCGCATTTGGTAAAACGTTGCTCTGATCACCTAAGCGGCACGGGTGGTCCTCATTAGAGGTTCACTGCGCCATAAGCTCGTTGAACAGGCTTTGTGTGAAATATAGCAGAGTCTAGGAATGCTTTTAGTGTCCTGGTGGCCTAGAGGTAGCGATCCCCGGTCACAATTAGAAGATCGTGGGTCCGAATCCTGGTGGGTTGAGGTGTTGATTATATGAAGAAGTCCGCGTGCTTTATTGGGCTAAT
>NW_024751804.1:0-26189 GCF_018991925.1 Homarus americanus | reverse complement strand
TTAGAAATTTATAAAAGGAAACATCAGTTCAGTTCTCGATTTTCCGGTTCCGCTATCCGAAATCCTCAACCAACCTGCGATTTCCTCCCATCCGAAATGTATACATTTTATACCGGCTAAAACATTGTGTGCTTGCCGTAATCAATACCCTAACCTCGTTTTACCTTCCTATTCATGTTTTGATATTGTAACTTAGCTGCGGTGGTGATGATGCTTCCTCACGCTGGGAGGGAGGGAGGGGAAAGGAGTTGATTATAGCAGGTAAATTATACATCAAAACATATAACAAGGATAGAGAAGGGAAGGTTATCGTGATTATAGCGGGTGAGATGGCGTATAACCCTCCTAAAGCTCTAAAACAACTATTATCTCTGCCACACTCATTGTTATCACGGAAAGGCACAAACTAATCTTTAGACCGGAGGCAGACGGTGGTTGCTGATTAGGACAACGGGTTTGAGTAATTATCTATAGGGCTGGGTAGGGGTTAGGTTGAGTTAGGTTGGGTTGGAGTTGGAATTGGTCTGGTTAGGTTAGGTTTGGATGGGTTAAGTTGAGTGACATTGGTATTGGTTGGGTTAGTGCTAGTTTAGGTTATAATATGAGTAGGCGAGGTTATGGTAGGGTAGGTTAGGTTAGTTTACATTAGATTAAGTTAAGGTTAGATTTAGTTTTGTTTTAACTGTTAGATTAGGTTAAATGAAGTGTTAGCTGAGGCTAAGGGTAGTTGAAATTAACTTAAGATCTTGTATGATGTAAATTATTCTTAAGTTAGATCAGGTTAATTTACTGTGTCAGGTGTCGTGTCGAGTCTAGTTCCGGGATTAGTAAGTTCAACACGGAAAATTGTACCTCGATCTGAATATACAAGACAGCGTAAGGGTGTGTGTGTGTGTGTGTGTGTGTGTGTGTGTGTGTGTGTGTGTGTGTGTGTGTGTGTGTGTGTGTGTGTGTGTGTGTTTTAAAGTGACCAAACCCTGAATATTATTATGCAGGGTGATGACAGAGGCGTTATCTGTCTAATGGCAAACATGAGATTCACCATGCACGGTGGGAGGAAGAGGAGGAGGGAGTGAGAGGGAGAGGAGAGGGGGGGGGGAAGGGGAGGGGGCGGTGTGTTGGGGGAGTGAGGACTTTTAGCACTTCTTCTGTCTCACTTCTTCGTTAAAAGTTTCTCCATAATTATTTCGTTGGTTTTCATTACCTCTCCCACTAGGTTAGGTTAGGTTAGGTTAGAGATGGGGTAGGATGGGATAGGATATAGGATGGGATGGGATGGGATTGGGATAGGTTTGGGTTGGGATGGGATGGGATAGGATAGGATAGGCTGGGTTGGGATAGGATAGGATAGGATAGGATGGGATGGGGATGGGATAGGATGGGATGGGATGGGATGGGTTAAGAATAGATGATAAAACAACCACAATAACATCAAGCGAGACACTGACCTCCACCCATCACCAATAGGTCCAAACTCCTCACTCATATTCTGACAGCTGACGCCTATATGGTGTCAGGGTCGATCAGGGGTGTTATGGAACTCCTGACGGCTGACTCAGGTGTATGGAGAGAAAGTTAGAAAGTGGGAAAGGTTGAAAAGGAAGAAAATTGGGAGAGTGTGAGAGAGAGAGAGAAAATAGGAGAAGTGAAAGGAAGGGGAAGAGAGAAAGTGGGTAAGAGTGTGAAAGAATGTGCTATAAAGTGAAAGAAAGGGAGAATTGGGTGAGTGAAAGGAAAATAAAAAGTGGGAGATAATGAAAGAGAAAAGAAGGAATAAGAGAAAGAGGAACGGAGGAATAAATAGAGAGAAACAAGTAAAGACAATAAGAGAAAATGAAACAACAAACAGATGAGATAAATAGATAGATAGAGTTAACACATTACACACACACACACACACACACACACACACACACACACACACACACACACACACAAATATGAAAATACTGCTCCATTTATTTTGGGAGGGAGAGGAGGAGGGTAGGGGAGGGGAGGAGGGAGGGAGGGGTGGGGAGGGAGGGAGGCAGTATTTTCAGCACATGGACCAGAGTGGGAATGGGGAGGGGGGCAGTATGTGAGTGAGCAGGTCTTTCTGAGTCTTGAGAGAGGAGAGAGAGAGAGAGAGAGAGAGAGAGAGAGAGAGAGAGAGAGAGAGAGAGAGTGCTTCACTTTGTGTCTGTTGCCGTAAAGGATTCCAGTGTCGCGGCATTTGTCTTGTGGAAAGTACGATGATATTATGTCAGAGGAAAAGAGTTGGGAGGAGGAGGAGGGAGATGGAGGAGGAAATGGGGAGGTAGGAGGAAATGGGGAAGAGTAGGTGAAGAGGGAAAGGAGGAGAAGGGGGAGGAGGAGGGAGGACTAGAATGAGGAGGAATTTGGGCCTCTCTTTCTTTTTCTATTTTTCTCTCTTTCTTTCCTTTCTCTTTTCGTTCTTTTCTTTTCTGCTTTCTTCGTTCTCTTGCTTTTTCTCTCTTCCTATTTTCCTTTCTCTCTCTCTCTCTCTCTCTCTCTCTCCCTGTATGCCCTTTCTTCACACACACACACACACACACACACGTAGTATAAACTATCCCTCTCTGTAATAATAACATCAAGGGACCTAGAGCGGACAAAGTATTCCTCGGATAGAATAGCGGACGAAAGAGTACTGGAGTTATATAGCGGACAAAATTATCATTGGACAATTTGTTCTCAAAACACTATGGACAAAATGCTGAAGAAAAAAAACCCTCTGGACAGAATAGTGGACAAAATACTTTATGATAAAATAGTGGAAATAGTGGATGAAATATTTTATAAAAGAAAACTCATTCCATTATTTACTTAGCATGAAAACTCCCTGTAAAAAAAAAAAAAAAAAATTATTACACATTCAATGATATAGTAATTTCATATAATAGAGAAAAACTCACTAAACTTCCATCATCTTTAAATCACATGAAAAACTCATAAAACGCCGAAAAGAACTCCTGAGCCGCACAGTCGCTGATGAAGGGATTACATTAACTAAGGAGAAAGTCTTTTATCGGTAACCATTAATACTTTTACTTAATGGGACAGTCAGTGATCCTTGGGGGTAATAGTGGCAAGTTTCTGGGAGGGAGAGAGAGAGAGAGAGAGAGAGAGAGGAAAGATACAGAGGGTGTGTGAGGGAGAGAGGTAGTAACCGATAAAGAGAGGTAGAGAAAGAAAAAGGGATATATTTCTTTCAGTTTTAGTAAAAGGAGAAATGGTGTGTAACGTGTAGATAAAGATCCTCTTTCCCTCCCTCCCCTCTCTTTCTCTATTTTTCTCTCCGTCTGTCTCTTCCTTTTCTATACCCCTCTCTCTCTCTATCTACCTTACTATACCCCCTCCTCTTTTCTAGTCTTCTCCCTCTCCCCCTCTTTATTTCTTCTCTCTCACCATTATCTTCTCAAACGTAGTTAAAGGCGTAGGGCAACGGTGACCTAGGTCTCTCATCTTTCGAAAACGTCTTGGGATGATCATCTTCTCATGCTGGAGGGAAGGTGGAGGATGGTGGAAGGATGGTGGAGGGAAGGTGGAAGGATGGTGGAGGGAAGGTGGAAGGATGGTGGAGGGATGTTGGAAGGATGGTGGAGGGAAGGTGGAGGGAAGGTGGAGGATGGTGGAGGGAAGGTGGAAGGCTGGTGGAGGGAAGGTGGAGGGACGCTGAGGGAAGGTGGAGAGATGGTGGAGGAAGGTGGAAGGCTGGTGGAGGGAAAAGTGCCATTTAAGTCTGTTCATTTACTCGCCTCTCCTGACCTCTTTAGTGGATGTACTGTAGGCTGGTGTGGTAATATTGTTTCTAGCTTAAGATGCAACTTTTTTTAACTATAATTTGTTTTATTTAATTTATTTTTATCTTATACATTAATCTAATGTTTGATATGTAATTAATGTTTTAATTTTTATTTTTTGTTTAATTTGTGGAGTGCGGCGGTCGAGTGGATACAGCGCCCGCCCTCTTTTCCATGGGTCATTGGTTCGATCCCTGGTACTCCCAGGTCACCCAGCTGTAAATGGGTACCTGTTGGGGGGAAGGTGAAAGGTCGAGTGCAGTACCGCCATGCTGCTGCCTCCTTGTGTACTGAAGGCTTAGTATACAGTGTGTGATGGCAGTCTTGCTTATGGGGCCTACTAAACCTAACCTAACCTAACTTAACCTAATCTTTTGGCTTTATTTCAGTTTTTTTTTATTTTTGTTGAATTATTTTATTGATTTTGTATGCTTGTGTGGCTAAATTTCTCGTTGGTATAATATATTTTACAACATTCGAAAATGTAATAGGAAATTTTCCACTGTACTTAATACCTTTGTGAATATTTTAATTATAAGTAGAAAGTCAAAATTTATTCTTTTGTAAATTTGGAATTTCTCGTAGTGTTATTTTAAGATACTTGACAAAGAAAGATGAATATGAAATAGGTCTGTGTGTTTGTATCCCTACCTGTACGTTAGTGTTTTGGTGTGTGTGTGTGTGTGTCTGTGTACATGTGGGTGTGTGCATGACTCAGTTTACGTGTAGGTGTCTGTGGGTAGCTATATGACTGTCAGTGTACGTGTCCATATCGTGTGTGTGTGTCTGTGTACATGTGGATGTGCATGACCAGTTTACGTGTAGGTGTCTGTGTGGGTACTATATGACTGTCAGTGTACGTGTGTGTGTGTGTGTGTAACTCTTGTCTCGATATGACTTGTTTTCAGGAAACTTCACCCCGTATCTTGTGTCAATACATATCACCAATTTCAAGTCTTTGTCGAAGTTCAAGACCACAACTGAAGGTGAGAGTTTTAGCTGAAGGTCAGGGTCACAACTGAAGGTCAGAGGTCACAACTGAAGGTCAGAGGCCACAGTTGAAGGTCAGAGGTCACAACTGAAGGTCGGAGGTCACAGTTGAAAGGTCAGAGGCCACAGCTGAAGGTCAGAGGTCACAGTTGAAAGGTCAGAGGCCACAGTTGAAGGTCAGAGGTCACAGTTGAAGGTCAGAGGTCACAGTTGAAGGTCAAGGGTCACATTGAAAGGTCAGAGCCACATTGAAGGTCAGAGGTCACAGTTGAAGGTCAGAGGCCACAGCTGAGGTCAGAGTCACAGTTGAGGTCAGAGGCCACAGTTGAGGTCAGAGTCACATTGAAGGTCAGAGGTCACAGTTGAGGTCAGAGTCACAGTTGAAGGTTTTGTTTGAATGTCACCCCAAATTGATACACTATGGTGAGATTTGACGATGTTTTAATTCTATTATTGATAGAGAGACCTTCACCGTACAGTTCTCAGGGGGTTAAGGAGGCCCTCCTTATTGTCACCCTTTCATCTAATGCACCCTTGTTGTCACCTTTTCACCTAATACATCCTTGTCACCCTTTCACCCTAATACACCCTAATTGTTGCCCCTTACTAATACACCCTGTTGCCATCTTTTCACCTTAATACACCCTTGTCACCCTTTCCCCTAATACACCCTTGTTGTCCCCCTTTCACCCTAATGCACCCTTGTTGTCACCCTTTCACCTAATACCCTTGTTGTCCCCCTTTCACCCTAATGCACCCTTGTTGTCACCCTTTCACCCTAATGCACCCTTGTTGCCTTTTCACCTAATGTACCCTTGTCCCCTTTCACCCTAATGCACCCTTGTTGTCCCCCTTTCACCCTAATGTACCCTTGTTGTCACCTTTCACCCTAATACACCCTTGTTGTCCCCTTTCACCTAATGTACCCTTGTTGTCACCCTTTCACCCTAATGCACCCTTATTTGTCCCCCTTTCACCCTAATGCACCCTTGTTGTCACCCTTTCACCTAATGTACCCCTTGTTGTCACCCTTTCACCCTAATGCACCCTTGTTGTCACCCTTTCACCCTAATGCACCCTTGTTGTCACCCTTTCACCCTAATGCACCCTTGTTGTCACCCTTTCACCTAATGCACCCTTGTTGTCACCCTTTCACCCTAATGTACCCTTGTTGTCACCTTTCACCCTAATACCCTTGTTGTCCCCCTTTCACTATGCACCCTTGTTGTCACCCTTTCACCCTAATGCACCCTTGTTGTCACCCTTTCACCCTAATACACCCTTGTTGTCCCCCTTTCACTAATGTACCCTTGTTGTACCCTTTCACCCTAATGTACCCTTGTTGTCCCCTTTCACTAAATACCCTTGTTGTCACCCTTTCACCTAATGCACCCTTGTTGTCACCTTTCACCCTAATACCTTGTTGTCCCCCTTTCACCCTAATGTACCCTTGTTGCCCTTTCACCTAATGCACCCTTGTTGTCACCTTTCACCCTAATGTACCCTTGTCCCCTTTCACCCTAATGTTGCCCTTGTTGTCACCTTTCACCCTAATACACCCTTGTTGTCACCCTTTCACCCTAATGTACCCTTGTTGTCCCCTTTCACCTAATGTACTTGTTGTCACCCTTTCACCCTAATGCACCCTTGTTGTCCCCTTTCACCCTAATGTGCCCTTGTTGTCACCCTTTCACCTAATGCACCCTTGTTGTCACCCTTTCACCCTAATGCACCCTTGTTGTCACCCTTTCACCCTAATGCACCCTTGTTGTACCCTTTCACTAATGTACCCTTGTTGTCCCCTTTCACCCTAATGTACCCTTGTTCCTTTCACCCTAATACACCTTGTTGTCACCCTTTCACCTAATGCACCCTTGTTGTCCCCTTTTCACTAATGCCCTTTCACCCTAATGCACCCTTGTCCCCCTTTCACCCTAATGTACCTTGTTTGTCACCCTTTCACCCTAATACACCCTTGTTGTCACCCTTTCACCCTAATGCACCCTTGTTGTCACCCTTTCACCCTAATACACCCTTGTTGTCACCCTTTCACCCTAATGCACCCTTGTTGTCACCTTTCACCCTAATACACCCTTTGTTGTCACCTTTCACCCTAATACACCCCTTGTTGTCACCCTTTCACCCTAACCCTTGTTGTCACCCTTTCACCTAATACACCCTTGTCACCCTTTCACCTAATGTACCCTTGTTGTCACCCTTTCACCCTAATACACCCTTGTTGTCACCCTTTCACCCATGCACCCTTGTTGTCACCCTTTCACCCTAATGTACCCTTGTTGTCACCTTTCACCCTAATTACCCTTGTTGTCACCCTTCACCTAATACACCCTTGTTGTCACCCTTCACCCTAATGCACCCTTGTTGTCTTGTCACCCCTTCACCCTAATGTACCCTTATTTGTCACCCTTTCACCTAATACACCCTTGTTGTCATCCTTTCACCCTAATACACCTTGTTGTCCCCTTTCACCTAATGTACCCTTGTTGTCACCCTTTCACCCTAATGTACCCTTGTTGTCACCCTTCACCCTAATGCACCCTTGTTGTCCCCTTTCACCCTAATGTACCCTTGTTGTCACCCCTTTCACCCTAATACCTTGTTGTACCTTTCACCTAATGCACCCTTGTTGTCACCCTTTCACTAATACACCCTTGTTGTCACCTTTCACCCTAATGCCCTTGTTGTCACCCTTCACCTAATGCACCCTTGTTGTCCCCTTTCACCCTAATGCACCCTTGTTGTCACCCTTTCACCCTAATACCCTTGTTGTCACCCTTTCACCTAATGCCCTTGTTGTCACCCTTTCACCCTAATGCACCCTTGTTGTCACCCTTTCACCCTAATGCACCCTTGTTGTCACCCTTTCACCTAATACACCTTGTTGTCACCCTTTCACCCTAATGCACCCTTGTTGTCCCCTTTCACCCTAATGCACCCTTGTTGTCACCCTTTCACCCTAATGCACCTTGTTGTCACCCTTTCACCCTAATACCCTTGTTGTCACCCTTTCACCCTAATGTACCCTTGTCCCCTTTCACCTAATGCCCTTGTTGTCACCCTTTCACCCTAATGCACCCTTGTTGTCACCCTTTCACCTAATGCCCTTGTTGTCCTCTCCCTAATGCACCCTGTTGTCCCCTTCACCCTAATACACCTGTTGTCACCCTTTCACCTAATGCACCCTTGTTGTCACCTTTCACCCTAATACCTTGTTGTCACCCTTTCACCTAATGCACCCTTATTGTCACCCTTTCACCCTAATGCACCCTTGTTGTCACCTTTTCACCCTAATACATCCTTGTCACCCTTTCACCCTAATACACCCGAATTGTTACCCTTCACCCTAATACACCCTGTTGCCATCTTTTCACCTTAATGCACCCTTGTTGTCACCCTTTCACCCTAATGCACCCTTGTTGTCACCCTTTCACCCTAATACACCCTTGTTGTCACCCTTTCACCCTAATGCACCCTTGTTGTCACCCTTTCACCCTAATGTACCCTTGTTGTCCCCCTTTCACCCTAATGCACCCTTGTTGTCACCCTTTCACCCTAATGCACCCTTGTTGTCACCCTTTCACCCTAATACACCCTTGTTGTCCCCCTTTCATCCTAATGTACCCTTGTTGTCACCCTTTCACCCTAATACACCCTTGTTGTCACCCTTTCACCCTAATATACCCTTGTTGTCACCCTTTCACCCTAATACACCCTTGTTGTCACCCTTTCGTCCTAATGTACCCTTGTTGTCACCCTTTCACCCTAATGCACCCTTGTTGTCCCCCTTTCACCCTAATGTACCCTTGTTGTCACCCTTTCACCCTAATGTACCCTTGTTGTCACCCTTTCACCCTAATACACCCTTGTTGTCACCCTTTCGTCCTAATACACCCTTGTTATCACCCTTTCACCCTAATATACCCCTGTTTTCACCCTTTTACCCTAATACATCCTGTTGCCATCTGTTCACCTTAATACACCCTTGTCACCCCTTCACCCTAATACACCCTTGTTATCACCCGGAATAAGTCATTTTACTAAAGGGGTTAAGTCATTACACGCAAATGGTTAAATAATCGTACTCAAGGAATTCAATAATCGCACTCAAGTGATTCAATTATCATACTCAATCAGTTATCGTACTCAGTGGACTGTAATCATGATACTCAAGATGTTCGGACTGAAAGAGATAACAGCATTAACAGAGAACAGTTGGCAGTATTGGCTTAAACTCGGTGTTTAGATGCACTCGCCGACCCACTGAACGAGCCTTGGTGTTTGATCCCAGCACACGAGTCGCTTATGTAAACAGAGGAATGGATCCGCTATTTAATTGTTTCATATAATTTACATGGATCTTAATGATTTTTATACATGGACGGTGGTTTGTTCCGTTTGGTGATTGTAAGATATTGAACCTTATTCTGTTTTTGTTAGGGGTGAGAAAATTTTGATTCTGTAAGGAGGTAACATGATTTTTTTCCCTGTATGATAAATTTATATGTTTGCTAGATATGAGAAATCGATTTATTCTGTAAATTAGAAAACACAAAACATGATTTGTTCAGTATAAATGTGAATAAAAATTTACATCTTCCGTATAAATAAAGAAAGTCACGATTTCTATTAAAAAAATATTAAATCGCAATTTGTTCTGTGAGAAAATGAAGGGAATTTTTTTTTACAAATAAATAGAATAAATTAATAGTTTGCACATCTACCATTCATAAAATGCTTTGTAAACACTTTGTAAAACAGAGGTCATTCATAAACCTGATTGTTTACAGTGTGTGTGTGTGTGTGTGTGTGTGTGTGTGTGTGTAATAACGGAGACGATGTAGAACTGAGGAACACACGCAAAATAAATCTCTTGTAAGCTCCTCCACAAACCCACAAGAACAAAGAGAATAAAAAACTGCTGGTAAATAATGAAAATAAATTCACAAAAAGAAGAAGAAAAGATTGAACCATAAAAAAATTAAACCCCGAAGAAGAAAGGAAATAAAACGTTAATAAAAGGAAAATTAAATTGATAGAGAAAAAGGGTATGAAATAAATCCCCCCAGAACAGAAACAATAAGATAAAAAAAATCGAACAAAAGAACACAAGAATAAATCTTCAGTCCCTCTCTCCCTTACCCAGAGAGAGAGAGAGAGAGAGAGAGAGACCACAGTGAAACAATTAAGATCTCTCATCTATCTCTTAGCAGGCAGGCACGGTAACCCAGGCTGGAGGAGTCTCTCTCTCTCTCTCTCTCTCTCTCTCTCTCTCTCTTTCTGGCACCCAACGGCGTTATTAAACCGTAGAGAGCATGGGGGAGGCAATCACGGGAGGCAGGGCAGTAGGATGGTCCCGGTATAGGTGCTGTTTGCCCGAGGTTCAATAAAGCCATCAAGTGTACTCGATACACATAAATGACTTCAATTAGACACGTAAAAAAAAAGCGTTGAATTTTTTTATATACGTAAAACACTTGATTTAGTTGAATTATTAACATTCATTAAATCGAGTACTATATGGGATTTTATTTGCTTATTATTATTATTATTATTATTATTATTATTATTATTATTATTATTATTATTATTATTATTATTATTATTATTATTTAGGACGCAATAATTTGGCCAGTATATAAATATTTACCTCGATAATTACAGCGGTTTTTTTTTCAAGTGCACTTTTTTTACTTTTATTATAATGAGATGCGTTCTTTTGTTTTTGTTGCTCACGGCTGCCATAGTGTCATTTAGCGCTATTGTTATTTTAATGCGTTGATTGTATTTTCTACTTAGTGTGTGGTAATGGGGTTGACACAGTCGCTACCTATTGTGTCGTGAATGAGTCAATGATTATTTTTCACGAGTAGTGTTTTATGTTATGTTCGTACAGTGAGGTGAGGCAGAAATAATTTGAACTCGGGAGAGACAGGTGTGAATTTGAATTTACTCAGGTGAGAGAAATAATGTTAATTTACTCAGGTGAGGCAGAAATAAAGTAAACTTAATTAGGTGAAACAGATATAAAGTTAACTTACTCAGGTGAGACAGAAATAATGTTAATTTACTCAGGTGAGGCAGAAATAATCTTAATTTACTCAGGTGAGGCAGAAATAAATTTATATATTCACTACTGGTAGAATAAACTCACCCATCACGTAGAGGAAGATGAACATGGTGTATCACCCTGATGACACTCTTATCAGTAGTTAGCTGGCACTGTGAGGGTCACACCTGTTGTCAGTGATCACGAGCGTCACCATGATACCTCTATCACGTCTATGGAGGAGTCACCTGTAGCCCGCTAATTAGTGTTCCTGTGCTCAGAGGCATGACCATAGCCACACCTGGTCGTCGCTTGATAAAAAAAATGATTGATAAAAAACTACAAAAATCCAGGAGTTGAGTCACTGTGAATGATGGTGAGTGTGGTGAGGTTCATTCATCTCAGTTGTGTGTCATCATCATCACCATCATAGTTCACCCTGGGGAGTATACACGTCTTAAAGTTTGATTCTTTTCTTAACGGAAACTAAACGAGTTCAGAGAAAATATACTGTAGAAGGGTCACAGTGATGGTTGTTGTTGTTGATGATGGCGTGTGATGTTTTGTGTCTCAGAGGTCATCTTCTTCCTCACTGAGTCCATCAATTATGTCTTCTCTTTTTCACTGATTGGGTTAAATAAAAAATATGAAACTACATCAGTGGAAGTTTTTACAGCACTGATGTTTTATTTTTTATCCAGAAAAAAGTATATAAAAAACTTTGTATAATCGTTTTTTTTCAAGAGTGAGAGGGAGTGTGTGAGTGGCGCTGACTTTGTCCCATGGAAGGTTGTAGCTGGTTTGTTTAACAGTCTTATTATTTGAGGTTTAGTTGTTGAACACTCGAGCATTTCACTGTTGGGTCGTCTGGTGCACAGCCTCACATCTAAATCACAGTCAGGCTCAGGCTGGCTGGAACAGGTGACAGTCTGGTCGGCCACTGAAAGAGAACTTCACGTAATATTCTTCCTTTCTCTAAAATATCATCAAATTACCTTCAGTTTGTCAAAGCCATTCACCAAGAGTTTCAACCGCACGTACATGTTTCCAACTTAAAAAGAAAAATCTCTTAAGGTACAAAAATAGTGTTAGGGTTACCACATGCACTCTATACAAAAGAGAAGTTCGTCATGGTGGTGGTCACGAAGCGGAAGAAGTTATCACAACACAGTGAGAGACGCGCTGGTCTGTGTGTGAGGGAGCGAGGCTGGACGGTGAGGACAGCGCAGGAGGTCACACGGCTCGCGTCCCTCCACGGTGGTGGCCAAAGCCTAACTGACTCTTCCCTCTCTCTCTTTCTCTCACTCTCTCCCTCTCCCTCACACCGCCTCGCGCCTCCCAACCCACACGGAACCATCTGAGTGTCCCAGCTGACATCACACCAGCTGAAAGGCGCATGCTACCTATACGGCCTG
Organism: Homarus americanus; assembly: GCF_018991925.1. Lineage (NCBI taxonomy): Eukaryota > Metazoa > Arthropoda > Malacostraca > Decapoda > Nephropidae > Homarus > Homarus americanus. Next base: position 13,914 of record NW_024751804.1, on the reverse strand, counting down.
CCTACCTTGTCTGGCCTTCCCTCCTCCGTGATCTTATAACACCACTGGTAAAAATCTTTGACCTATAATGTGAATCAATTAACAACATAAGTTTACGGCAGACCAACGGACTGTGTATCAGGTTAAAGATTCAAAACAAATTATCTTATGACATTTGATAACTAACGTGTGATATGAGAAGGAGACCGTCGCTCAGGTGAAGTAAGGTAAACACAAGAACGCACTTAAGCCAGAAGAATACTTACGCCGAGTGATAGTTTTTGCAGGGGTACGATCTCGACCTTTAACCTTTATGACGCAGTTGCTCCCAAGGTTGTGTGTGTGTGTATATATATATGTGTGTGTGTGTGTGTGTGTGTGCCAGTATGAAGGCTATAATGCTTTCCCTTCACTGCGGACAAACTTACTTGAATAGATATAAACTAAACTGCCTGTCCTTCACAAGCGACTCCGTTAGTAATTAAAATTTTAGTAAATATTAAGAACACATGACGATCAGACACCCCAGATTACCTCACCTGAAAATTGACCACCCTAATGCTCCCCTAACCAACGTAAACCCCCGAAATTTCGCTAGGGTGTCAAATCATCAGGTGATCCAAATGTTAGTTTCTAGTAGTCACGGCAGCGTCGACCGACTTCAAGCTCATCTTCAGAGAGTAAAAATTAAATGAAGTTTTGGGATCCGTTCATGAAGGAACACATTACAGGACTTGACCTTAATTACCAGGATGCAGCTGTCGCCACCACACACACACACACACCGGCCGCCCCACACCATCTGAAGGACGTCACAACACCTACCAGAACCTTCAGGTATCCTATATAAACTACCAGGACTCACATCAGTGCTTTTACCACTGGCTCAGGACTCATTCAAAGGACTAGATGACTATCGTAGGACACTAGGATAGCAGCTTATGAAGACCACCCTTTTACCTACAGTATACTACGACTGTCCTAGGCCGTGGGGGACATCCTGCAAGGGATACCAAGGCCAGGGAACTATTAGAGTACCTAGAGGAGTTACCAAGAGCAACTATTTAAAAAAAATTCTCCTGTGAATGATACCAGAGCCATTAAAGTATTGATCCAGGTCCAGGCAGACTCCAAGAAAGGACTGGAATGTACCATAGGTCCTGATGACACCTTCTGAATCTACCATCACCATCCTAGACCCAAAAAACCTCTTAACACAGGATTTTAGGAATAAATTGCCTATGAAAATTCCACCGAAGGACCCCTCGACCATCCTAGGGACAAAAGAGTTCCTATTAAAGATGCCAAGGCGATCTGAGACCCGAGAAAGGCGCTAAACAGGAGCCTAAGGCCTAAGTGACCCAGGAGAGGTGCTGGGGAGGATACCAGGACCTACAACACCAGGGAGAGCAGCCTGGGGCGGGAGGTGAGGCTGGCGTGTTATTGACCCAACATATTCTCGCTGGTTAATATTCGGGAGTGCCGCCGCCTAATGCTGCCGCTTTTTCTGTGACTCCGCGCCACCGAGGACACCGCCACCGCCGCCTTATTTACTATGACGCTTTATAGATATAGGACGATTATTGTCAATTATAGGTTGTGTGGGTTTGTGTGTTGCTTTACGTTATACTATATCTTAGGGACGTGAATTATAAACGTGTTGATCCTTATGACATTTCTTTCGCGTTTCTAATTTATGATTTATAAGAAAAAAATAAAAAAGAGTGGAAAAATATTTTATTGTAACAAAAAATCAACAAGTGCTGTCGTATAAACATAAAAAGATATGGTCCTCCTTTTTTGGATGTCGCTACAAGACGTCTGACCTTCCTTAACTTAGAAACACAAAGGGACTTCCGCCTCGCTCTGATGTATTCCTCTTCTTGGGAAGCCTACAGTCACCTCCCCCAGGCACCTTGACGTTATAATGTATTAAAGTTTTGTCTAAATATGCTCAAGGAACGAGATTAATATACTTGATACTTGAAGCTTCCTCAAGTACCAACAGAGGAGTCTTCTTGGTCATCAAAGTGCAGGGAATATACGCACACAGAGTAAGTGGTACGGGCGCCGTGTGGAGGTATATATATGAAGCTCTACTGCCATGAATATTGATGTACTTCACGTTGGACCTTCGTGGCTCTGCTGGGGAGAGAGATACAGCAGCGCTCTCTCTCTCTCTCTCTCTCTCTCTCTCTCTCTCTCTCTCTCTCTCTCTCTCTCTCTCTCTCTCTCGTGAACAAACATGCATACAGACAAACAGGAAGACAAACCGAAACCATTTGTATGTCTAGTAAAATATGACGACGTGTGTGTGTAATAATAATAATAATAAACGGTTTATTAATAGAGTGCAGCCGTTGGCTGAAAATATACAAACTTACATGTGATTTAGACATAATAATATACGTTGAATACATTTACAGGGCTGTACAGTACATAAATCAGGAGTTGTTTATTATTTTAACAATAGATGGGATGGTGCTGTTCTTATATCTATCAGTGCGGGCTCTTATGGGCTGAATTTTGTTGTAGTGGCGGACTGCGCGAGGTGAGCGGGGGACTGCCGGTGGCAGTAGGTGGCGATGCCGAGGATGGTGCAGTAGTCCACTGCCAAATCCGGCTAGTGCCTGGTGGTGGAGGTCACTGGGGGATGGCATTTCCAGGGTGGAGAGAGCGTTGGTGTAGCCGGAGTATTCTGCGCCGAGCATGATTCTACAGGCCCTCTTCTGTACCTTCTCTAGCTGACGTTGGGTAGAGATGAGAGAAGACGACCAGGCTGGTGACGCATACGTTAATTTTGAGAGAATAAAGGCGTTGTAGATAGTCCTCAGCTCTGGCGTGGGTGCCCCAAAGAGGTGGAGGTATTACTGTTGTGTTCTGCGGCATTATCGTGCATCATCATCTCCCTCCCTCCCTCCCTTGTGTGATGCCAGGTGTGTGTGTGTGTGTGTGTGTGTGTGTGTGTGTGTGTGTGTGTGTGTAAACCCTACGACTCCCCCACTCACCCCACTCCCCTCTTATTACTCTCCATTAGGGATGAAAAACTCTCCTATAAGCTTCACCTTCCCTAGACGCCCATAGACCCGTCAGGGTGTAAAGGTTTGAGACCCCCCTCCCCCCTCCCCCACCTTTCCTTTGAGAGGTGGGGGGTGAGGAAGGGGTTTATGTAGTTGTCGTTTTAGGGTTTAATATTACACCTGGTTTTATGTTTTTAGTGAGTTGTGGTTATGATGTGTGTGTGTGGGGGGGGGGCAAACATGAGGAATATCTTGTTTTGTTTATGTAATCGGATAATATTTCTTGTTTTTTTATAATGTAATTGATTGTTTTCTTCATATTAATAATGTACCCGAAGAATATCTTGATTTTAATAACATAAACTCAAAAATTATTTCAACCTTTCATGACATAAACATTGGGAATAATATTGTCATAAACATTGTGAAAATTATGGTAATTAATAATATAAACAGCGTAAATATAATTGTTATTAATGATATCTATTTAAGTAATGCTATCGCCGCCAGTACATTACCTGGACTGCATTGCGTCTCTCATGAGTGAACTGGTCCTAATAGCAAATTAATTAGTCGTGTACAGGTGTGCTTACCTTCCTCCTCCTCCTGCCAACATCTGTACAGGTGTGCTTATCTCCCTCCTCCCTGCCAACATCTGTACAGGTGTGCTTACCTTCCTCCTCCTCCTGCCAACATCTGTACAGGTGTGCTTATCTCCCTCCTCCCTGCCAACATGTGTACAGGTGTCTATATTATTTAATTACTAGAAAATAAAGAATATTCATTTTTATAAAACTTGTGTATATTAAAAGTTGTGTTTTATGGAAGTGTTTGATATATATTTTAAACTTTAAAAGATTCATCACACACACACACACACACACACACACACACACCTGGCACCACACAAGGGAGGGAGGTGAGGGTGATGATGATGCACAATAATGCCGCAGAACACAGCAGTAAAACCTCCCCCGCTTTGTTTTTTTTTTGTTTTTTTTTTGCCGGGAATTTTGAATATGAATGATGAAGCTTCTCATGAAAACATTATTCTCGCCATTATCTTCCGTGGAAATATATTCAAAAACTTTAGCTATGATGGAGAATAATGATGATTTTCGTTCCTTTCACTCTATGGAAATTTCTCAGGGTTGGCTGGTGTACGGGAGAGATCGTATCCGGCCGATTGTCGTAATAACGTGGCCAGTCATGAGGGGAGTATTGTTACGGGAATATTTCTGTTGTCTCGTGGTTGTGGTGTGAGTGTGTGTGTGTGTGTGAGTGAGTGTGTGTGTGTGTGTGTGTGTGTGTGTGTGTGTGTGTGTGTTAAGACGAGTAATAATAGTAACAGGTATACAGGGCAGTCATTACCTAGTCTACTGTGACGTAAATTATACCAATTACTTATGAACGCCCAAAAATAACTGTTAGTGTATATATATATATTAATGTATTAATACACTAATGCATTAATTAGTGCATTAGTACATTGGTGCAGTGTATTGTATTATCATGATGTATTTGTATATTATTGTATTAGTATCTTGTATTTTATTATATTCTCGTATATTTGTAAACATATATTTTCCCGGAATAATAACCATTTCTTACCACGGTAACAAAAATAGTGTATATATATAAAATACGTTTTTTTTTTATTTTTACTTTTTCAGTTTGAACAAAAACGCATTACATCATTGCAATAATACAAAGGTCGAATATGTATATTGCAATGTTTACAAATAACTAGTAAATTTATTCATGAAATACATACATACATATCATACATACATACATACGTACATATCATACATACATACATACGTACATATCATACATACATACATACGTACATATCATTCACTTAATACGAAGCTTTATAATGTATTAATAACCTTTAGTTTATATAAAAATAGTTTATATATTTCAGTATACAAAAAAATTCATTATGTTTTCGTCAATATATAAACCACAATAGATGTATTTTATCTTATGTGAATATACTGAATATTTTCATTTCGCTTCATACAACGTGATGAAGGTCGTCCCGTCTCACATAAAGAGCAACACTCGGTACCTTTGTTCATCCGGTGCAACACGATGAAAACTACTTCATCTCACACGTAAAAATATATAAAGTACTTTTCCCCCCACACAAATAATACTTCCATTTTCCATTTTATACTGTGGAGTGCGGCGGCTGAGTGGATACAACAGTCGCCTCATGTTCAATGAGTTAATGGTTCGATCCCCGGGCACTCCCTGTTCACCCAACTGTAAATGGGTGCCTTAGTTGGGGAGGGGGGGGGGTGAAGAATGTGGAGTGCAGTACCGGCCATGCTGCTGCCTCCTTGTGTACTGAAGGCTTAGTATACAGTGTGTGGTGAGCAGTTATGTTTGAGACCCACTTTAAATTATTATACCAAAGAATAAGAATTACTTTCATTTTAAACTACACATCAAAGAGTACTTCACCTCGCGTACCGAACACACATAATACCTTTATCTCGTTATATACAACACATGAAATAATAATTCCCTTTTACACAACACCATAGTGACATATATTTTACTGCTAATCCTTATGGAAGGTAAATATCCATATATAAGCCTTTAATTAACCTAGACAAACACTAATTATGGAGGTATGTAAATGAGCCTATTAATTTACGGCAGGTGTATGTTCCATTGACAGCCAGGTTAATGATAAGAGACCGTGAGGTGGGGGGGGTTGTGTATACCTGAATTGTCGTGTTTTTGTTAAGTTACTGAAAGTTTTTTTTTAGTTTGGTGATCTATTAAGAGGAGAGAGCGTTGTTGTGAAGGTGTTTGTTTGTTTGTTTTGAGGTGAGTTTTGGACGTTTTTGTTGTGAAGGTGTTTGTGTTTCTGTGATTGTTTTATGTTGGTTAAGGAAGAAATAGAGAAGGGAAACAGATAGACAGGGAGGATAAAGATTGAAATAGACAAACTGAGAGTGAGAGAGAGAGAGAGAGACTGAAACGGATAAATATAGACAGACATAAAAGAGAGACAAAACTGAACACACACACACACACACACACACACACACACACACGACAATTACATCAGGGTCGTTGACAGTGTCGCCGAATCACATGATGGTAATTTGTTTCTGCATAATTACTAAGAAAGGGATTGTCTCTCATCATGTGTGTTGCAGAGAGAGAGAGAGAGAGAGAGAGAGAGAGAGAGAGAGAGGTAGGTAAGCAGGTAGATATAGAAAAGAAAGAAAGAAAGAAAGAAAGAAAGAAAGAAAGAAAGAAAGAAAGAAAGAAAGATGAATGACAGAAAATTAATAACAGTAAAAATAAGCAAAGTGAAAGATAAAAAGAATGACATAAAAATACAGTTTCAACAAAAAATAAAAAATAAAATAAAAAATACAAAAATACCCCGGATACAGCAGCAATTCACCTTATCTAACACATTACAGCAACATTAATATTACAGCGTGGTGGATACAGGGTGTGATTTAGTCCGCCCACCTGCACAGTCTCTTCACACAGGTATAATTATCGGTCAGGATCATGGTGGTTTGGGTGTTAGTGTGGTTGACAGGGCGGGGTATTGCTGAGAGAGAGAGAGAGAGAGAGAGAGAGAGAGAGAGAGAGAGAGAGACACCCGTCAGCTCCCCAAATCATTACTTCTTCTCCTCGTAACTAAAACATAAAACCACGGACTAATAAACCACTTTGATCCTTCTTCATTTTCGGGTTTAATTAGATCACCTGTCCCTTTAAACTGAGGTAAAACACGTAGTTAAATTACTGAGAACAGTGTGTGGCCTGATGATCTATTCTGTACTGTGTGGAGTAGGGGCGGTGTGAGGGTAGGGAGGTAGGATAGGAGAGGTTAGGTGGTGAGGGTAGGGAGGTAGGATAGGAGAGGTTAGGTGGTGAGGGTAGGGAGGTAGGATAGGAGAGGTTAGGTGGTGAGTGGTAAGGTAGGATAGGCGAGGTTGGGTGGTGAGGGTAGGGAGGTGGGATAGGAGAGGTTAGGTGGTGAGGGTAGGGAGGTAGGATAGGAAGGTTAGGTGCTGTGGTGGGGAGATGAGGGGTAAAGGTGCTGTGGAGGAGATTAGGAGGATAAGGCTGTGGGCATCTCCTTCATGTACGAATATGTGTGTGTGTGTGTGTGTGTGTGTGTGTGTGTGTGTGTGTGTGTGTGTGTGTGTGTGTGTGTGTGTGTGTGTGTGTTTTGTGTGTGTGTGTGTGTGTGTGTGAACCCAGCAACACCCTCCAACACCAGATATCAACTTGTGTATTGGATTCTGTCAGGATGCGTCCGAATAGATGTCTAGCACAGCCCAAGCCACCACTCCTTCTGTTACTCCTGTTACGCCTACTGTTACTCCTACTGTTACTCCTACTGTTACTCCTACTGTTACTCCTATTACGCCTACTGTTACTCCTTCTGTTACTCCTTCTGTTACTCCTACTGTTACTCCTACTGTTACTCACTGTTACTCCTACTGTTTCGGTATATTCATGTGTAATTTGGAAGAGTTAGCTGTTTTTATGGAGGTTATTCTTGACAGTGTGAGAGTATAACAGTAGATTGTCTGTGACGTGAAGTTGTTGTTGTGTTGTATAAATAGTTGGTCGGGGTGGTGTAGGTTGTATTATTTATAAATGGTTGGTCGGGGTGTTGTAGGTTTATTTATTGTTGCATATAAATGGTTGGTCAGGTGTGTAGGTTGTTATTGTTGTATAAATAATAGTTGGTCGGAGATTGTTGTTAGGTTGTTATTGTTGTATAAATGGTTGGTCGGGGTGTTGTAGGTTGTTATTGTTGTATAAATAGTTGGTCTAAAGGTGTTGTAGGTTGTTATTGTTGTATAAATGGTTTGGTCGGGGTATTTGTAGGTTGTTATTATTTGTATAAATAGTTGGTCGGGGGTGTTGTAGGTTGTTATTGTTGTATAAATAGTTGAGGTCGGGGTGTTGTAGGATTTGTTATTGTTGTATAAATGGTTGGTCGGGGTGTTGTAGGTTGTTATTGTTGTATAAATAAGTTGGTCGGGGGTGTTGTAGGTTGTTATTGTTGTATAAATAGTTGGTCGGGGTGTTGTAGGTTGTTATTGTTGTATAAATGGTTAATTCGGGGTGTTGTAGGTTGTTATTGTTGTATAAATGGTTGGTCGAAAGGGTGTTGTAGGTTGTTATTGTTGTATAAATAGTTGGTCCGGGAGGGTGTTGTAGGTTGTTATTGTTGTATAAATAGTTGGTCGGGGTGTTGTAGGTTGTTATTATTTGCATAAATAGTTGGTCGGGGTGTTGTAGGTTGTTATTGTTGTATAAATAGTTGGTCGGGGGTGTTGTAGTTTGTATTTGTTGTATAAATGGTTGGTCAGGGGTGGTGTGGGAGTTGTATTGTTGTATAAATGGTTGGTCGGGGTGTTGTAGGTTGTATTGTTGTATAAAATGGTTGGTCGGGGTGTTGTAGGTTGTATTGTTGTATAAATGAATTTGGTCGGGGTGTTGTAGGTTGTATTGTTGTATAAATAGTTGGTCGGGGTGTTGTAGGTTGTATTGTTGTATAAATGGTTGTCGGGGGTGGTGTAGGTTGTATTGTTGTATATAAATGGTTGGTCGGGGTGTTGTAGGTTGTTATTGTTGTATAAATAGTTGGTCGGGGTGTTGTTGTAGGTTGTATTGTTGTATAAATGGTTGGTCGGGGTGGTGTAGGTTGTATTGTTGTATAAATGGTTGGTCGGGGTGTTGTAGGACGCATTGTTGTATAAATGTGGTTGGTCAGGGGGTGTTGTAGGTTGTATTGTTGTATAAATAGTTGGTCGGGGTGTTGTAGGTTGTTATTGTTGTATAAATAGTTGGTCGGGGTGTTGTAGGTTGTGTTGTTTGTATAAATGGTTGGTCGGAATTGTTGTAGGTTGTATTGTTGTATAATAGTTGGTCGGGGTGTTGTAGGATTTGTATTGTTGTATAAATGGTTGGTCGGGGTGTTGTAGAGTTTGTATTGTTGTATAATGGATTTGGTCGGGTGGTGTGTAGGTTGTTATTGTTTGTATAAATAGTTGGTCAGGGGTGTTGTAGGTTGTTATTGTTGTATAAATGGTTGGTCAGGGGTGTTGTAGGTTGTATTGTTGTATAAATGGTTGGTCGGGGTGTTGTAGGTTGTATTGTTGTATAAATGGTTGGTCGGGGTGGTGTAGGTTGTTATTGTTGTACATAAATAGTTGGTCCGGGGGTGTTGTAGGTTGTTATTGTTGTATAAATGGTTGGTCGGGGTGTTGTAGGTTGTATTGTTGTATAAATGGTTGGTCGGGGTATTTGTAGGTTGTATTGTTGTATAAATAGTTGGTCGGGGTGGTGTAGGTTGTATTGTTGTATAAATGGTTGGTCAGGGGTGTTGTAGGTTGTATTGTTGTATAAATGGTTGGTCGGGGTGTTGTAGGTTGTATTGTTGTATAAATGGTTGAGATCGGGGTGGTGTAGGTTGTTATTGTTGTATAAATAGTTGGTCGGGGTGGTGTAGGTTGTATTGTTGTATAAATGGTTGGTCAGGGGTGTTGTAGGTTATTGTTGTATAAATGGATTTGGTCGGGGTGTTGTAGGTTGTATTGTTGTATAAATGGTTGGTCAAAGGGTGGTGTAGGTTGTTATTGTTGTATAAATGGTTGGTCGGGGTGTTGTAGGTTGTTATTGTTGTATAAATGGTTGGTCGGGGTGTTGTAGGTTGTTATTGTTGTATAAATAGTTGGTCGGGGTGTTGTAGGTTGTTATTGTTGTATAAATGGTTGGTCGGGGTGGTGTAGGTTATTTATTGTTGTATAAATAGTTGGTCGGGGGTGGTGTAGGTTGTATTGTTGTATAAATGGATTTGGTCCGGGGTGTTGTAGGTTGTTATTGTTGTATAAATGTGGTTGGTCAGGGTGTTGTAGGTTGTATTGTTTGTATAAATGGTTGGTCGGGGTGGTGTAGGTTGTTATTGTTGTGTATAAATGGTTGGTCGGGGTGTTGTAGGTTGTTATTGTTGTATATATGGATTTGGTCAGGGGTGTTGCAGGTTGTTATTGTTGTATAAATAGTTGGTCGGGGTGTTGTAGGTTTGTATTGTTGTATAAATGGTTGGTCTCGGGGAGGTGTTGTAGGTTGTATTGTTTGCATATAAATGGTTAGTCGAGGTGTTGTAGGTTGTATTGTTGTATAAATGGTTGGTCAGGTGTTGTAGGTTGTTATTGTTGTATAAATAGTTGGTCGGTGGTGTAGGTTGTTATTGTTGTATAAATGGTTGGTCAGAGGTGTTGTAGGTTGTTATTGTTGTATAAATAGTTGGTCGGTGTTGTAGGTTGTATTGTTGTATAAATAGTTGGTCCGGGGTGTTGCCAGAGTTGTTATTGTTGTATAAATGGTTGGTCGGGGTGTTGTAGGTTGTATTGTTGTGTATAAATAGTTGGTCGGGGTGTTGTAGGTTGTTATTGTTGTATAAATGGTTGGTCGGGGTGGTGTAGGTTGTATTGTTGTATAAATGGTTGGTCGGGGTGGTGTAGGTTGTATTGTTGTATAAATGGTTGGTCAGGGGTGTTGTAGGTTGTTATTGTTGTATAAATAGTTGGTCGGGGGTGTTGTAGGTTGTATTGTTGTATAAATAGTTGGTCGGGGTGTTGTAGGTTGTTATTGTTGTATAAATAGTTGGTCTAGGTGTTGTAGGTTTGTATTGTTGTATAAATAGTTGGTCAGGGAATTGTTGTAGGTTGTTATTGTTGTATAAATGGTTGGTCGGGGTCGTGTAGTTGTTATTGTTGTATAAATAGTTGGTCGGGGTGTTGTAGGTTGTATTGTTGTATATAAATAGTTTGGTCGGGGTGGTGTAAGGTTGTTATTGTTGTATAAATGGTTGGTCGGGGTGTTGTAGGTTGTATTGTTGTATAAATGGTTGGTCGGGGTGTTGTAGGTTGTTATTGTTGTATAAATGGTTGGTCGGGTGTTGTAGGTTGTATTGTTGTATAAATGGATTGGTCTAAAGGTGTTGTAGGTTGTTATTGTTGTATAAATAGTTGGTCGGGGTGTTGTAGGTTGTATTGTTGTATAAATAGTTGGTCGGGGTGTTGTAGGTTGTTATTGTTGTATAAATGGATTTGGTCCGGGGTGGTGTAGGTTGTTATTGTTGTATATAAATAGTTGGTCGGGGTGGGTGTAGGTTGTTATTGTTGTATAAATGGTTGGTCGGGGTGTTGTAGGTTGTATTTGTTGTATAAATGGTTGGTCAGGTGACATGGTTGTTATTGTTGTATAAATAGTTGGTCGGGGTGTTGTAGGTTGTATTGTTGTATAAATAGTTGGTCGAGGTGTTGTAGGTTGTTATTGTTGTATAAATAGTTGTGGTCGGGGTGTTGTAGGTTGTATTGTTGTATAAATAGTTGAATTCAGGGTGTTGTAGGTTGTTGTGTTGTATAAATAATAGTTGGTCGAGGTGTTGTAGGTTTGTATTGTTGTATAAATAGTTGGTCGGAAGGGTGTTGGCAGGTTGTTATTGTTGTATAAATGGTTGGTCGGGGTGGTGTAGGTTGTTATTGTTGTATAAATAGTTGGTCGGGGTGGTGTAGGTTGTTATTGTTGTAAATGGTTGGTCAGGTGTTGTAGGTTGTATTGTTGTATAAATGGTTGGTCCGGGGTGGTGTAGGTTGTTATTGTATAAATAGTTGGTCGGGGTGGTGTAGGTTGTTATTGTTGTATAAATGGTTGGTCGGGGGTGTTGTAGGTTGTATTGTTGTATAAATGGTTGGTCGGGGTGGTGTAGGTTGTTATTGTTGGCGCTAAATAGTTGGTCAGGGGTGTTGTAGGTTGTTATTGTTGTATAAATGGTTGGTCGGGGGTGTTGTAGGTTGTATTGTTGGCATAAATGGTTGGTCGGGGTGAAATTGTGGAGTTGTATTGTTGTATAAATAAGTTTGGTCGGGGTGGTGTGTAGGTTGTATTGTTGTATAAATGGTTGGTCGGGGGTGGTGTAGGTTGTATTGTTGTATATAAATGGTTGGTCAGGATGTTGTAGGTTGTTATTGTTGTATAAATGGTTGGTCGGGGTGTTGTAGGTTGTTATTGTTGTATAAATGGTTGGTCGGGGTGTTGTAGTTTGTTATTGTTGTATAAATGGTTGGTCGGGGTGTTGTAGGTTGTATTGTTGTATAAATAGTTGGTCCGGGGTGTTTGTAGGATTTGTTATTGTTGTATAAATAGTTGGTCGGGGTGTTGTAGGTTGTATTGTTGTATAAATGGTTGGTCGGGGTGTTGTAGGTTGTTATTGTTGTATAAATAATAGTTGGTCAGGGTGTTGTAGGTTGTTATTGTTGTATAAATGGTTGGTCGGGGTGTTGTAGGTTGTATTGTTGTATAAATGGTTGGTCGGGGTGTTGTGGTTGTATTGTTGTATAAATGGTTGGTCGGGGTGTTGTAGGTTGTTGTGTTGTATAAATGGTTGGTCGGGGTGGTGTAGGTTGTTATTGTTGTGTATAAATGGTTGGTCGGGGTGTTGTAGGTTGTTATTGTTGTATAAATGGTTGGTCGGGGTGTTGTAGGTTGTATTGTTGTTGTATAAATGGTTGGTCGGGGTGTGTAGGTTGTATTGTTGTATAAATAGTTGGTCGGGGTGTTGTAGGATTTGTATTGTTGCTTGTATAAATGGATTTGGTCGGGGTGGTGTAGGTTGTATTGTTGTATAAATGATTTGGTCGGGGTGTTGTGGGGGTTGTTATTGTTGTATAAATGGTTGGTCAGGTGTTGTAGGTTGTTATTGTTGTATAAATGGTTGGTCGGGGTGGTGTAGGGTTGTATTGTATAAATGGTTGGTCGAGGTGTTGTAGGTTGTTATTGTTGTATAAATGGTTGGTCGGTGTTGTTTAAATACCCGAGGTGGATGATTTGTACCTAACTGTATAAAATTGTGTGTGTGTGTGTGTGTGTGTGTGTGTGTGTGTGTGTGTGTGTGTGTGTGTGTGTGTGTGTGTGTGTGTGTGTGTGTGTGTGTGTGTGTGTGTGTGTGTAATTCTGTTGTCATATTGAGGAGGAAATTATAAGATGAAGAGAGGAAGGAGGAAGTTTAATACTCATGAAAAATTATATATGTCTCTCCGTAAAAGTAATTAAACTCAGTACTCGTCACCATTGTGCCCACACTGTTAAAAATGTACAGTAGATGCAAATTGCCTGGTGCTGTTGGTCGAGTTTAAATAAATACTAAATTATTTGTCTACTGCAAAAATCAACTGAAACATTTATACTCCATTATTATTATTGTTTTTGTTATTATTGTTATTATTGTTGTTGTTTTATTGTTATTATTATATTAAAGTAGAAAATCAAAATCCAAAAATTTAACTTATTAGACTGTTTATCTGTGTGTTGGTAGAGTGGTAATACAGTCAGCAGATCTAGACTGACGTGTTCCAGCAGTCATCTACCAGTTAGTACTGTCAGTATCAACAGTCACCAACCAGTTAATACTGTCAGTAGCTACAGTCACCCATCAGTCATCCACCAGTTAGTACTGTCAGTATCAGTCACCCACCAGTTAATACTGTCAGTAGCTACAGTCACCCATCAGTCATCCACCAGTTAGTACTGTCAGTATCAACAGTCACCCACCAGTTATACTCTGGTGTGTCACTCAAACATAAAACAGTTCAGCTCTGATTGAATACGTTTAGAGGAGGTAGTGACCGCGGTGGCCGTCAAGAAGCGCAGTACAACGGAGGTTATGCTTTACTGTCATGAATTACAGCGGATGTTATGTATTACAGGTATGATCTACAACGAACATTATGCTTTACTGTTATGAATTATAGCAAAATTTTATATATCGTTTGTGAATTACAAGAAAATAATTACTGTGTTGTATTGATGAATTAATAATAATAAAATAGACGGTTAATCACCA
>NW_024751803.1:0-28324 GCF_018991925.1 Homarus americanus | reverse complement strand
TGGTCGTGGCCACAAGTGAATATTACATTAACTTATTTTCCTGATTTTCCTGATTTTCCTTTTCCGTATTTTTAAATTGGGGAATTGGTGAGGGTAAATAACACACTAATGACGTGTGATTGATGTATACAGAAAGTGATTTACAGTGTCTAGGGCATTGGTTTAGTATTTACTTAAAACTTAAATTTATTTTTGACAACAATGATTGCATCACTAGAGCGAATTAAATCACAGGGGATTATATTAAAGACCAAAAATATTAGACACTCACACACGGGATTAGTAATTCTGGCACTTAATTTTCCCAAGTGTGAAGCTGTATCTTGCTTCTTAAGGCTTCAGTAAGAGTGTCGGTAAGAGCCAAGTATTTCTCAAAGTTTATTAATTAAAAAACTTTGGCCGGTAATATGTTTACTTTTCCACCACAGCTTTTACTTTCTTACTCAGATCGGAAGTTTTCTCTCGACTCGAAACTCTCCCATAAAACATTCTCATTCTTGATGTATATTAGTTCAGTAAAAATCACTCAATATTAATATCTAGGCTTAAGCCAGACGTGACATACTGTAGAGAAGACAGGACAGCACAGCCCAGAGGAGGGAGCGCGGAGGTTGTGGTAGGGAGATGTGAGAGTGGAGAGAGAGTATAACAGCTCTCCCACGTGGGGTGACACAGAGACGGTGCACTACACGCTGCCAGGCCGAGTGGCGAGGAAGTACTGGCACCTCCCGGGCTATGCCGGCCCGCTCAGATAACAAGTCCTCGGCCATGTTTCCCAGCCACCAACCTGCCAGCCGCACGACCAAACCTCAAAAACCATCAAATAAAGACCAATCTAACCACCTCTCATTGGCCCAGCTTAACACCCAAGACATTATCTACATAACATCATACGAGTCAGACCAAAACACCATCCTAATGAATCTCCTCCGTATAGAGACAAATAAACATATTTTCTCCCAACTCTAATATTTAAAATAATTCAAGAAACATTCGGGTTTATTATCATTTTTCTCGTGTGCATCATTGGCCAGATGGGTTGAGTACTGGTGTATCCGGTACGAGAGTTTGGCGATGAGTGTGGCAGCATCTACTTGTGATCAGCTGAGAGACGTTGGTGCCAGAATCCCGGTATCGACTCCGGCTAGCGAGCAACTGGTGTGTGTGTGTGTGTGTGTGTGTGTGTGTGTATGTGTGTGTGTGTGTTTTGTCTGTGTGTGTGTTTGAAAGCTCAAGTGTGTGTGTAAGTGTATGCGTGCGTGTGTTTTGTCTGTGTGTGTTTGAGGGCTCAAGTGTGTGTGTGTGTGTGTAGGACCCCTGCGTTAAATGCTGTGGAGAAGTCAAAACCCACTAAGAAAGTTCCCCACAAAATTCCCCAAGACAAGACGGCCAGATGTGAGTGACAGAGGACGGAGAATCACTGGAGTAGATCTTGCTTGGCGGACAACAACACACTAGTGAGGTGAAGCAAGAGACTGAGTATGAAGAAGATATTTGAGAGCAGTGTGAAACAATAGAGACTTTCAAAGGCTTTTAGAAATAGTTGAGTGAGAAGGATTAGTGTAGTCTGCCCTCTACAGTCATATGACACCAAGTAGGACAAAAATAAAAGAATGGTTTTTGAGACAGACAAAATAAGTGTCCTAGAACAGTGGCCAATTCGGAGGTGCATTCCCTTAATGTCCGGGGAGGGAGGCCGTGCTCTGGCTATAACCCCGTAAAGGAGGAAAGGGCGAGGTTGACCTTGTACGAGGAGGACATGGTATGAGGATGGGGGATTGAAGAGAAGGACCAGAGATTCAGCAGGGAGGCGGTGAAGCAAGTTATGACTATCCGGAGTAGAATTAGAGGAGAGTAAGGAGCAGAAAGGAGCCAGTGTTGTCGGCAGGAGAGTTAAATTAATAAATTGACCAGACAACACACAGGGGGGGGAGGGACAGGTGGGAGAGTAAGACATGCAGGGGTAGAAGAGGACAGACGGGGAGAAGGGGGACAGACGGGGGGGGGGGAGAGGACACGCGGGGAGAGGGAGGACAAGTGCAGGGGAGAGAAACGTGTGTGTAGGTGTGTTGAGTATATGGATAAAAGATCATAAATATCGCTCTATACACACTACTGCTATCACCCCACATACATACTAGTGTACAGTGTGAAAGTAAACACCTTTATCATCACAAACAATTTACAGTTGAACATAATATACTGTTGGATTACACGGAAGAAAAAAACAATTAAAAATAATATAAAACTATTAATTTTCCATGGCCAGATATTACCGTCATATGTATTGGGATATTACCATGAATTCACACCGTATTTGAGAGATGGCTATTATACAGTTACCGTTATTTACTTGTGTACATAATATCTTGTACTTGTTTGTAAAGAGAACAGTGTTGTAGTTCCTATTATAAGCAAAAGATATATATATTTCTAGTTGTTTAATAATATCGTTGCATATAGGTACAGGTAGTGGAAATGTGTTACTACGCCTCCAAACAGCACCGTCACAGAGGAGGAGTATCACTATTTATGAATGAATGGGTATTGGTCGCGTAACAAAGGTTGTGATTGGTCGATAGGTTGGGTTAGGTTAGGTTAGGTTAGGTTAGGTTAGGTTAGGTTAGGTTAGGTTAGGTTAGGTTGGAGTTAGGTTGGGTTAGGTTGGGTTGGGTTGGGTTGGGTTGGGTTGGAGTTTGGGTTGGGTTGGGTTGGGTTGGGATTTGGGTTGGGTTGGGTTGGGTTGGGTTGGGTTGGGTTGGGTTGGAGTTGAGTTGGGTTGGGTTGGGTTGGGTTGGAGTTTAGGTTGGTTGGGTTGAAGTTGGGTTGGTTGGGTTGAGTTGGGTTGGGTTGGGTTGGGTTGGGTTGGGTTGGGTTGGGTTGGGTTGGGTTAGGTTAGGTTGGGTTATTCTCGGTATGGTGAAACACACACACAACAGGGCGGAACCTTCCCCAACACAACCAAATTGACTCTAACCCCGTCAATCAACAAGGTCAGTGACTCAACCCCGTCAGTGGTAAGGTCAGTGACTCAACCCCGTCAGTGGTAAGGTCAGTGACTCAACCCCGTCAGTGGTAAGGTCAGTGACTCAACCCCGTCAGTGGTAAGGTCAGTGACTCAACCCCGTCAGTGGTAAGGTCAGTGACTCAACCCCGTCAGTGGTAAGGTCAGTGACTCAGCTTGCCGTCAGTGGTAAGGTCAGTGACTCAACCCCGTCAGTGGTAAGGTCAGTGACTCAACCCCGTCAGTGGTAAGGTCAGTGACTCAACTCCGTCAGAAAAATATATAAAAAGTGTCCCTTAAATATAGACGAATCGATTAATTAGCCAAACTATTAGGGATGAAATTAATTTAAGGGTCATTAATTATTACCACTTACTCTAATTTATAGTTTTTGAACCGCGAGCATTAATCACCACCTGATACATACATACACACATACATACATACATACATACATACATACATACATACATACATACATACATACATATACATACATACATACATACATACATACATACATACATACATACATACATACATACATACATACATACATACATACATACATACATACATACATACATACATACATACAACATACATACATTACATACATACATACATACATACATACATACATACATACATACATACATACATACATACATGGAGAAAGACAGACAGACACAGACAGACGTATAAAAACTAGGTGCCCCTGGATAAGAAACGACTCTGAAAAAAAGACAACATGTCAGATGAAATTAAGAAGTTAAGACAAGTGGAGTTACCCGGGGCGACTGTTGGCTTCAATGTATGGGGGGGCCTTCCCTAGGTGGTGTGGTGGTGGTGTGGTGGTGGTGGTGGTGGTGGTGGTGGTGGTGGTGGTGGTGATGGTGGTGGTGAAGGTGGTGGTGGTGGTGGTGGTGATGGTGGTGAGTGGTGGTGGTTATCTTACCCCCTAAAACACCATATCTTACACCCTTAAAACACCTTATCTTACCCCCTTAAAACACCATATCTTACACCCTTAAAACACCATATATTACACCTATAAAACACGTTATCTTACCTAAAACAAGTTATCTTAAACCTATAAAACAACAAGAAAAACCGCAAATATGATTAAACCAAATTACAAGTCGTTTACAAGTACCCACACGAGTCTTATACCTAACTCACAAAACTAATACGGCATCATACTGGCCCTGGTAAAAGTTACTCCTGAGATTAATGACCTCGTCTCCGGCCCCAGCATCCCTCCGAGTGAAAGTTGAGCTCAGTGAAAGTAAAGAAAGTAAACGGAGATTCAAGGATAGTCTAGAAGGAAATTTCGACTGAGTGAAAGTAAAGAAAGTAGTGTAGATGATAGTGGGACCGAATACAAATGTTTTCAATATGTTTAAATCTTAGAGTGAAAGTTCATCAATATAAGGTGAAATTAAGTAGGATGAATGTAAAGGAAACACGGAGAGAAAGTAGTTCCGATGGGTGGGAACTAACTCGAGAAGGTAGAATAAGTTTTGAGTGAAAGTGTGGGGGGGTGTAAGGAAAAGAAAGTACAGTGGGAGTGAAAGTAATAAATGGACGGTGTATTATCAGGTGCTTAAAGGTAATGTGCTCTCTTAACTTGAGAGAGATGACCTGACCAGTCTATGGCCAGTTGGCGTAGCTGAAGTGACATTAACTTTTTACTGTGTGTGTGTGTGTGTGTGTTTCTATCATAGTGAATTAGACATACACAAATAAGCAGTTGAGTGGACACTAACGCCCTTCCTACAGACACATCGAGAGTAAACACTCAGCTGACAGAGTAAATAACTTCAGGATTCTTGACCTGCAGCTCCCCCCCACACCTGGACCTGAAGTCTCATCTGCAACATCTGATACAAGACTATTATCTGTCGTGATATAACCAACCTGACCTGACCTAACCTAACCTAACCTAACCTAACCTAACCTAACCTAACCTAACCTAACCTAACCTATCGACGTTTCTGATTGGCCCAATACAACAGAGATGACAGCATACACAACTCTACATTGTGTACTTTAACTGCATCGTAATTACTCGGGAAACAAACTAACTTACGAACCTTTCAGAATCAGAATCAATATATACAAAAGCATCGTAAATAAAGTTACATTCACTCAAAAACAAATGACTGTCGCTTTTGCTTCCATTTCCATCTATGTGAGTTGCAAGTTGGCGTGTCCTTTACGCGCTGTGATGACTCCCTCTTCCAGCTAGACATGGTAAAGCCAACACACCCCTACGACTTCACCCTCCAGGACCATGGAGTAGTAGCTCCTCCAACTGACAAAATCTCTCACTGGCTCGTCTCCAAGTTACTCCTCGACTGCTTTCCTTCGGGATTTCACGCTTGATGTTGTCGCCACATTTCAGCGCCGTCGCCAGAAGCACTGAGAGGAGGAGGAGGAGGAGGAGGAGGAGGAGGAGGAGAAAAAGGAGGAGGAGGAGGAGAGACTTGACTACCTGTGAATACCTCCTCCTTATCCTCCTTTACCATTCCCTCTTCCTCCTCCTTTATTTTTCCCCCTCATCCTTTTTCTTCCTCCCCTCTTCCTCTTCCTTCAATTCCTACTCTTACTTCCCCTTCGCTTCCTCCTCCTCCACCCTTTCCTCCTCGTCCTCCTCCTGTAGCTCCTCCTCCTCCTCCTCGCCACACCTTACCCATCGAACTTCCCGAGGTAAGGACTCACCGAAGCGAGGAAGGAAAGGAAGTAAGATGAATGAAGAAAAGAAGAAGAGCCGATGCCATCAGTAAGAGAGAAGAAATACGGTACACGGTGTAAGACAAGAAGACCTACACGAGATAGATAAAGGAGGGAAGAGGGATAAATAGGAATAGGCAGCGAGAGAGAGAGAGAGAGAGAGAGAGAGAGAGAGAGAGAGAGAGAGAGAATATCTCCTTCTCCGTAGTCAGTCATTAAAGGACAATTTACAGGAGGAAAATTGTTACGTATTATCTCTCTCAAAGAAAAAAGCCAAGTACCCAGGCTGACGAAATAGACTACACACACACACACACACACACACACACACACACACACACACAAGAAAACAACAAATAAATAAGTAATATCACGAACACGCACAGCCAAAAGTACCAAGAAGGTAGACAGAATATAAGTACACAGTCAAGTAAACAAGAGCTACCACGGACAAACAGACAGACAAGAAATGCTACGGACACAGGTATAAATCACAGGTAATAAGTCATTAATATTCTGAGCAGACAAGCGTTGTTCCATATCATGATTGCAGTTGTGTGTGTGTGCGTGTGTGTGTGTGTGTGTGTGTGTGTTTTCACGGCATATCAAAATCATATATCCGGAATGATGCGCAAATATTAAATTATTGAAGTTATTATTATTATTATTATTATTATCAGTTTTATTATTATTCTTGTTATTATTATTGTTGTTGTTGTCGTTATTATTATTATTATTATTATTATTATTATTATTATTATTATTATTATTGTTATTGTTATCAAATTACTGCTACTTGGTCTAGACTTAAAGGATCAAAAGACAACAGAAGATTTTAAAACCTATATGGTAGCGAGAGATGGAGACCCGTGTGTAGGTACCTGGAGGGGTGAGGGGAGGGTGAGTCCGGGAGCGAGGGCTGAAATTTGGGACCAACACGGAGGCCAGAACCGAGGCTTTATGTCGGGCTGTGGCGGCTGTCAGTGAGGATGAGAGACCCGTTGTGGTGAGAGAGATAACGAAAAATAATAATATTTGATGCTGTATATACTGTTTGACGTGAGCTTTAGTCGATGTTGAATTAGCTGCATATTAAGACAAGAATCATTGTGAGAAAACTGAGAAAAATATGAGAATGATAATGAAGTATTAATTAATTATTGCTTAATCATGTGAGGGTTCAAGCATAACTAAAATTAATTTACTATGAATATTGTCGTTATAGTTTCAGATGCGCCAGCAGCTCAATGCCTGATTCACGCCGACTCACTCTCTCACTTACCTACTGACGGGGAGAAGTTGATAATATCTACGGTCGTGTGAGGGAGAGAGAGAGAGAGAGAGAGAGAGAGAGTAGTAGTAGTAGTAGTAATTGATCAGTATTTTACTTCTCCTTGTGTGGAGTGTCCAGGGAATATGTCAACACGGGTGAGAGGAGACGACATGGCTGAGGTTGAACGCTAAACACACACCGTCGTGTTCCAATCTCTGGTGTTTACTTTGATTCAACTATTTCCCGGCCCTTCCACACTCCAGCTGACTTGAGAGTGTATATTACATTCTCCACTGTTTACTCAGCAGCAGTTTTTGGTGTTGTACACTCCACTTAACTCCCAAATTTCGTCCCAACGTTGACTCTCCTCTCAATTTGCTCACCATTTTATCACGGGGTTGAAATTTACTTTATTCCGGCTGTTTACAAAGCCTATTTGTCCCAGCAGCCGTATGCGGTGAGAGTGAGTGTTTCTTGTTGTTTTAGGTTTAAGGTAACTGTTTTAGGTAAGATAACGTGTTTTATAGGGAAAAATATGCAAGGTGTCTCTTATGCGTAAGATATGGTGTTTTAAGGGTGTAAGGTATGGTGTTTTAGGGGTAAGATGGTGTTTTAAGGTGTAAGATATGGTGTTTAAGGGTGTAAGATATGCAGGTTTAAGGGTGTAAGATATGGTGTTTTTAAGTGGTAAGGTATGGTGTTTTATGGGTGTAAGGTATGGTGTTTTAGGGGTAAGATATGGTGTTTTAAGGGTGTAAGGTATGGTGTTTAGGGGTAAGATATGGTGTTTTACGGGTGTAAGATATGGTGTTTTAAGGTGTAAGGTATGGTGTTTTTAAGGGTAAGATATGGTGTTTAAGGGTGTAAGATATAGTTTTAAGGGTAAGATATGGTGTTTTTAAGGGTGTAAGATAGGTTTTAAGGGTGTAAGATATGGTGTTTTTAGGGGTAAGATAGGTGTTTTTATGGGTGTAAGATATGGTGTTTTAGGGGTGCAAGATATGGTGGTTTAGGTGGCAAGATAAGGTGTTTCTGTTGGTGTAAGATATGGTGTTTTAAGGGTGTAAGATATGGTGTTTTGGAGTGGGTGTAAGATATGGTGTTTTAAGGGTGTAAGATATGGTGTTTTAGGTGGGCAAGATAAGGTGTTTTAAGGTGTAAGATATGGTGTTTTTTTAGGTGGTGGTTTTATGGTGTAAGATATGGTGTTTTAGGTGGGTGATGGTGCTCTTAAGGCAAGATCACCACCATCACCACCACCACCACCACCACACCATCACCACCACCATCACCACCACCACGCCCACCCACCACCACCACCACCACCACAACACACCTAGGAAGGCCCCCCATGCTGGCCACACACAACAGTCGCCCTGGTAACTCCACTTGTCTTAACTTCTGAATTTCATCTGACATGTCATTTTTTCAGAGTCGTTTCTTATCCAGGGGCAGCTAGTTTTTATATGTCTGTCTGTGTCTGTCTCTCTTTCTCCATGTATGTATGTATGTATGTATGTATGTATGTATGTATGTATGTATGTATGTATGTATGTATGTATGTATGTATTTATGTATGTATGTATGTATGTATGTATGTATGTATGTATGCATGTATGTATCAGGTGGTGATTAACGCTCGCGGTTCAAAAACTATACAGTAGAGTAAGTGGTAACAATTAATGACCCGTAAATTAATTTCATCCCTAATAGTTTAGCTAATTAATCGATTCGTCTATATTTAAGGGACACTTTTTATATATTTTTCT
This sequence comes from Homarus americanus, assembly GCF_018991925.1. NCBI lineage: Eukaryota > Metazoa > Arthropoda > Malacostraca > Decapoda > Nephropidae > Homarus > Homarus americanus. Next base: position 19,542 of record NW_024751803.1, on the reverse strand, counting down.
GACTTATAGACACATAATATATTCCAGTTATTTGGGACGGAGTTGAGTCACTGACCTTACCACTGACGAGGTTAAGTCACTTGGCTGTGTTGGGGAAGGTTCCGTCCTTTTGTGTGTGTGTTCCCCCTTTATGCCGAGTAGATTAACCTAACCCAACCTAACCTAACCTAACCCAACCAACCTATCGACCAATCACAACCTTTGTTACGCGACCAATACCCATTCATTCATAAATAGTGATACTACTCCTCTGTGACGGTGCTGTTTGGAGGCACAGGTTACCACAGGGGGCGTTGGAACACATTTCCACGACTGTACCTGTATGCAATGATATTATTAAACAACTAGAAATATATATCTTTTGCCTATAATAGGAACTACAACACTGTTCTCTTTACAAACAAGTACAAGATAATATGTACACAAGTTATGTTTAGGAATAATATGAAATACAATACCGGGACATAATGAACCAAGGAATGAAACTATTGCTCTCAAAACTCCGCCAAATAAATAACCAGATGACAGTAAATAGCGGCAACTGTATAATAGCCATCTTCATATTATTTTTAATTGTTTTTTTCTTCCGTGTAATCCAACAGTATATTATGTTCAACTGTAAACATGAATTATTTGTGGTGATAAAGGTGTTTACTTTCTACTTTCCCACTGTACACTAGGGGTATGTATGTATGTGGGGGTTATGTGTATAGGGGGTAGTATGTATGAGGGGGGCAGTGTAGTGTGTATAGAGCGCCATTTATGATTCACATACACTCACACACCCACACACACATCGCGCTTTCCCCACGTGTCCTCCCCTCTCCTGCGGTTCTTCCCTCCTGCGTGTCCTCCCTCCCTCGCGTGTCCTTCCCCCCGTCTGTCCTCTCCGTCTGTCCCCTCTTCGTCTGTCCTTCTTTCTCCCCTGCATGTCTTACCTCCACCTGTCCTCCTCGTAGAAGTTGTCTGGTCAATTTCACACTGAACTTCCTGCCGACAACACTGCCTCCTTTCTGCTCTACCTCTAATTCAACTCCGGATAGTCTTAACCTGCTTCACCGCCTCCCAAGTTGAATCTCTGGTCCTCCTCCTCACCCACCCCCCTCATACCATGTCCTCCTCGTACAAGGTCAACCTCGCCCTTTCCTCCTTTACGGGGTTATAGCCAGAGCACGGCCTCCCTCCCCGGACATTAAGGGAATGCACCTCCGAATTGGCCACTGTTCTAGGACACTTATTTTGTCTGTCTCAAAAACCATTCTTTTATTTTTGTCCTACTTGGTGTCATATGACTGTAGAGGGCAGACTACACTAATCCTTCTCACTCAACTATTTCTAAAAGCCTTTGAAAGTCTCTATTGTTTCACACTGCTCTCAAATATCTTCTTCATACTCAGTCTCTTGCTTCACCTCACTAGTGTGTTGTTGTCCGCCAAGCAAGATCTACTCCAGTGATTCTCCGTCCTCTGTCACTCACATCTGGCCGTCTTGTCTTGGGGAATTTTGTGGGGAACTTTCTTAGTGGGTTTTGACTTCTCCACAGCATTTAACGCAGGGGTCCTACACACACACACACACACTTGAGCCCTCAAACACACACAGACAAAACACACGCACGCATACACTTACACACACACTTGAGCTTTCAAACACACACACAGACAAAACACACACACACACATACACACACACACACACACACACACACACACACCAGTTGCTCGCTAGCCGGAGTCGATACCGGGATTCTGGCACCAACGTCTCTCAGCTGATCACAAGTAGATGCTGCCACACTCATCGCCAAACTCTCGTACCGGATACACCAGTACTCAACCCATCTGGCCAATGATGCACACGAGAAAAATGATAATAAACCCGAATGTTTCTTGAATTATTTTAAATATTAGAGTTGGGAGCAAATATGTTTATTTGTCTCTATACGGAGGAGATTTATTAGGATGGTGTTTTGGTCTAACTCGTATGATGTTGTACAGATAATGTCTTAGGTGTTAAGCTGGGCCAATGAGAGGTGGTTAGATTGGTCTTTATTTGATGGTTTTTGAGGGTTGGTCGTGCGGCTGGCAGGTTGGTGGCTGGGAAACATGGCCGAGGACTTGTTATCTGAGCGGGCTGGCGTAGCCCGGGAGGTGCCAGTACTTCCTCGCCACTCGGCCTGGCAGCGTGTAGTGTACCGTCTCTGTGTCACCCCACGTGGGAGAGCTGTTATACTCTCTCTCCACTCTCACATCTCCCTACTACAACCTCCGCGCTCCCTCCTCTGGGCTGTGCTGTCTTCTCTACAGTATGTCACGTCTGGCTTAAGCCTAGATATTAATATTGAGTGATTTTTACTGAACTAATATACATCAAGAATGAGAATGTTTTATGGGAGAGTTTCGAGTCGAGAGAAAACTTCCGATCTGAGTAAGAAAGTAAAAGCTGTGATGGAAAAGTAAACATATTACCGGCCAAAGTTTTTTAATTAATAAACTTTGAGAAATACTTGGCTCTTACCGACACTCATACTGAAGCCTTAAGAAGCAAGATACAGCTTCACACTTGGGAAAATTAAGTGCCAGAATTACTAATCCCGTGAGTGAGTGTCTAATATTTTTGGTCTTTAATATAATCCCTTGTGATTTAATTCGCTCTAGTGATGCAATCATTGTTGTCAAAAATATATTTAAGTTTTAAGTAAATACTAAACCAATGCCCTAGACACTGTAAATCACTTTCTGTATACATCAATCACACGTCATTAGTGTGTTATTTACCCTCACCAATTCCCCAATTTAAAAATACGGAAAAGGAAAATCAGGAAAATCAGGAAAATAAGTTAATGTAATATTCACTTGTGGCCACGACCACCCTCGTCCACCTCTCATTCTTGTTGTGAAGGAAAGATAAAATAAATAAATAATTTATGTTATGAATCCAGGACACTGACACATTACCACCAGTATCCAGCAAAAGTCTATATTCAGGGGAAAAATTAAAGGTGCATGCGGGTGCCATACCTCTGTTGTGGCTCTGTGACATGCGAGAACTTCCCCTAGCTCATTCCTAACAACCATCTGGCCTAACAACCATAACCACACACAACCCGTGACAGAGGATAAGATAAATAAGTGAGATTAAAGTGTTGGAAAAAATAATTATCTCTTTAAATCTGGTTTATATCGTTGATTTGCTCTCTTAGTTCATCATCTGGAAACACCGGTGGATCAAGGGGCCAGGATACATCAGTGAAGAGGACAACATTAACCCGGGTCTTACCTCCACCATAAACAAGGCAACTGCATTAATTAACCCGCTTAGAGAATTCCTGGCTAACTCTTGTAGTGTTCAACGCACCTTGGCGATCACCAACGCCTGGCTAATCTCGCCCCCAACGGGATAAAGACAACCTGCTACCACTACCACCAGCCGCTACTACTTCTACTGCAGAAGGCACGGCAGCAGAGCATGATGGTGGCAGGGGTACCATGGGGCCGGCTCTGGCTGGCGGTGTGGGCCATGACTAGTGTGGCGGCCTGTCCTCACCACCAGGACGGATGAGGAGATGATCCCTCTCGGTAAGTTGTGTTCCTCTTGACTAAAACTCTCCTCAGGTCTCCACGAAGCAAGAGACTCACACGCCTCTACACCGCCGGTCATTACAAACCTTCTAGAGAATTTTCCTTCAACAAAACTCCCTTCAAACTTCCATCTTACGTTGTCTCGACTCCATGAACGGGATTATTTCCTTGATGTGGAGGGGGGTTACAAGTCCTCCTAATTTTCGTAAAGTGAGTTTTACTTATACACAGAAAGTTCTACCTCTCATAATTTTTAATGATGTTGGACTGGGATGTTACTAACCTTGTTACACGCTTTAAGACCTTCGTTGTTGAAGCGCAGTAATAACATTGTAGTGGACGTCTCCCCTACAACTGCGTAGCTGCAGGCCACCTGCGATGTCTTCCCTAGCAACCAAACTAGCGGCCCAGGGCAGGCGTCACCAGATGCCGCAGTATCTTAGCAACGGAGCCAAAGACCGGCGACTTTCTCGGGTTTTCCCACCATGACTCATAGATGACTCACGGCTGCTGGGTATATAAGCTCTGTCTCTCCATTGAGATTCATTCTGGCCTCTCTACTTGAACACGCAACACCTCCTCCTCCGCCGCTGCCTGGCGGCCATCGCTTCTCCTCCGCCTGCCTGGCGGTCCTCGCTCCCGCCAGCGAGCATGGCGACCCACCAGCTGTCCTTCTCTGAGCTTCCTCACCAACCAGCTCTTATTCTGCTCTCGGTTCCTGAACACGCAACACCTCCTCCCAACAAGCTCCTTGCTGTCCAGCTTTCATTCAACCAGGAGGCCAGCAACAGGCAACATCTTCTCTAACGAAGCTCCTGCACATCTACCTCCTTCAACACGCTACTCACCGAACGTATCTACTGAGCAGCTCCTCACCACACGGCACCTCCAGCACCAGACTGTCTACCATATAACTTATATTATATAAGAAAACCACCTTAGAGTTTCCATCCATCCTGAGTGCTAGATGATTATATCTGCCCGAAACCCTGCACCATTATAGCAACAAGAATCTACAGCGTTCGACACCATAACGTCATTACTCTGAAGAAGGAAGTTTTCTTGGCTAAAACCTGCACCATAATTCATCGTCCACTTTAACTATCGTCCTGCAGTACCTGCTCATCATCTCGGTGCGTTGGAAAGTTTTTTATATTGTTTCATTAATCTAGCTTTGCTGGCCTGATACAGGTATAGAGTGATCGTTACGCTGACGGGGGCTGGTGAACCTTTACCTGCGATAGATTGTGAGGTGTCACCCTAGGTAAAGAGGAAGGCTGAAAGGTTGTGCATGACCAGCGCTAGAAAACATCATATCACTTACCTTAACAACTCTACAGGTCACAGCTAATATTCTCTCTCTCGTGCTGGGGATCATGAGATAATACCCGACGTTTATTTACAAGTGAAATTTGAGGCGGAGAGTGTGACACCGACCTCTAATACTTACCCCATTGACTATATACATTTACGAACTTTTCATATAAACCAAAAGACATTAATAAATCATCGTTGTCCTGGTTTACTGGTCTATTAAAGTGTTTATATTATCGTAGAGAATAAACAAAGTCAAATACCTTTATTCTTAATTAATATTTTAAGACACGTAAAGGTAATATATATTGTTCTTACTGTTTTATTACCGGTAAGGTGTGTCTGGTTACCTGTACATGTTTAATTAAGCAGCTGAGGTGTAATAAAAGATAATTAAGAGTGGAAAAATAAGATACTGAAGTTTTAATGAAGTTAATGACAAGAAATAAAGATGCTGAATTATAGAGTTAAGATGATATTAACGTTTAGAATAGAGTTACAGTAAAATGAAGATGTTGATCATTAGAAGTAATTAATATTTACATAAATATTAAGGAAATTTTGTCGCAACTACGCAAACACACACACATACACCTTCACAAACATACAACTACACAAACTACACACATACACCTACACAAACTACATACATACAACTACACCTACACAAAAAACACACCTACACGTAAAAGCGACACTCGTAACAAAGAAATGTTCAATAATAAAAAAATAACCGAAAATAATATATAAAAAACAGGACGTGTTTTTAATCTAACATATGTCGTTATCCCGTAGGAAAAAACTATTAAACATTAGCCATATTACTTTATTCCCCCGAAATATATCCCTGCAAAGGCTGAAACAATGTAAAATTTTTAGATATGTTCAGGTTTGGTTTGGTTAGGTTAGGTTAGCCTACTGTGTTGATTTCTTTAATTTCAGTTTACAGGTATTATTATGTCCTTAAAGAATGTCTGAATAATTAACAAATCGAGCTACCTCACCTTGAAAGTCAGCCATGTACGAATAGCCATATTAAAAATGTGTTTGAACTATATCTACATACTTGTTAATGTCATAAGCTGAAAAGACATAAAGACATATTATCTGAGATTTAAACATAGTGATCGTCGCAATAGTAAAATACGTATCGTTAAAATATTGTATCTAGTTATTAAAAAACACATCTGTAAAGTTAGGCACCAATTTACAACTCTGTGGACTAAGGGGAGGTGATGGATACGAACCAAGGACCCTTAAGATGGGGAGCGAGTACTGTATCCACTCGGCCACCGCACCCCGTAAATTTTTTGCCACTAAGGGTTCTTTATTTTTTGTCTTTGTGTGTGTGTGTGTGTGTAACCCCAACACACCTGAGGTTTATTTTGTAAATGTTCAGAAATTCGAAGTTTGTTTTACGTTTTTTAATTTTTTTAAGGTCCATAGATATGCTGTCAACTTTTCCTTCATACACACACACACACACACACCTATTGCAATCACCCCAATACCCAGCCTAATCAGTGAAAGTTTTGTGTTCGACTGGGCTTATGCTGATATTGCAGGAGTCGTAGACCCTCAGCAATTTGGCAACATGAAAACTTCCTCCACCACTCGCTGTCTTGTCAGCTTTCTCGATTACATATACCGCCATCTCGAGAAACGAAAAACGTCTGTAGCTGTCGCCTTCATTGATTTCACTAAAGCATTCGACCTAGTCGACCACAATATAATCATCAACAAAGCTATTGACCTCGGGCTTCGGAGAAGTCTTATACCATGGCTTACAGTCTTCCTCAGTGACCGACGCCAAGCTGTACGCTTCCGAGGGGCTGTCTCCACCTTTCAGTCACTCACCTGTGGCGTCCTGCGCACCAAGATGGACCATCTGGCTTCATGCTCATCAATGATGCCCTAAGAGAAACCCCCCTGCTCACAAATATGTCGACGATTCCACCATTGGGATCAGCGTCAACAATTTGCTCCCCCTAACCATACCGCCCTTCGACGGCGACAACAGTCTCAAACTGGCCACAACAACACCATCAACCATACCAAGACCATGGTTATGCACATCAACCTCTCCTCCGACATTGTCCCACCCCCTTCCATTACTTTAGGTCCCAACACACTCCAGGTTGTAGATTCCACTAAGCTCCTCGGCGTCACCATAGACAACAAACTAAATTGGAAATCACACGTCAGTGAAGTTGTCAAATCCTCCAGTTTCTGTCTCCATCCTCCAGTTTCCGTCTCCACACTCCTCGCCGACTCAAGTCCCTCAGGTTCCCTGCACCGAGCTCCTCAGTGTTTACACAACATTCATACTTCCCAAGCTCACCTATGCCTCCCCCACCTGGTCTTCCTCCCTAAATGCCACACAATGTAAACACCTAGAAAAAGTGCAAAAGAGGGCATGCAAGATTATTCTCTCCCCTTCCTACTCCACATATCAAGAAGCGCTCAACACACTAACCCTTTCGACTCTCACTGACCATCACCACGACCTCATCTGCAAATTTGGTAAGAAGCTTCTACACCATCCTCGACACCGGCTCCTACTACCACCTGAGATCCCTAGCCCGAGAATTGCTGTTCGACACCACAACCGCATCCAGCCCATACGTGCACGAACTGATCGCTATAAGAACAGCCCAGTCCCAACCATTGTAAAAATTATCAATAACTTGTAATAAACCAGTGTATTCACTCCCAGTAAATACTACTTCTTGCACTGTCACTATGTTGAAATGCACTGTAGTTTGAGCTTTTCCCCATCTAGTTATTATATATCTTATTTGTATCACTTATGTTACTTGTATATTATTTGTAATTCGAAACCCATTCCCCAAATATGTAACTGTATATTTTCAGCCTTCTGGCACCTTAAGCTCTTCAATAAACCTGGGTAATTATTATTATTATTATTATTACATACACACACACACACACACACACACACACACACACACCATAATATCCAGACACCTTCGAACCCGTGGCCTCACATGAGCCCTTTAATGAGTGTCTTTACGTTTAAATCTGAGCCACAGCGACAAGACATCACAGACTTAAGGGAGATTATAATCGGACAGTGTGTTTGTCAGTCTGTCAGTCTACGAGTCTACACGCACAAATCAGTTAGTCTATATACATAAATTAATCAGTTCACTCACATCAGTTTTATAAACATTGTGTACTAAGAGAGGTTATGTAATACGTGTATGTGCGTTAATAATAATAATAATAATGATGATGATGATGTACGTGTGTGTGTGTGTGTGTGTGTGTGTGTGTGTGTGTGTGTGTGTAGTGCCTCAGGACGTCAACACATAGACCATAACTGTCACAAGTCAATGGACCTTTAGCCACTCTCTTTAAAACACCACGAGAAACAGAGTCACAATTGTTTAACTCAAAGGTGAAAGTCAATTCGTCATTAGTTAGTATTTCACTAATAAACATCACCCTCGTGTACTGGATATAAATACTTTTTAAACTTTCTGTTACTAAAACTTTAACAGTAAAATAGTGAATCAAATTTTTTTTTCTCTCGTTCTATGCGGGATAAAAAAAAAGTTTGTCAAGGTTTTTACTTTTCCTCTTTGGCGAATGTATCAAATTAATCCCCCCACAACTCCTGTATATTTTGGCTTTGTCGAGACAGACGCAAAAAGAGAAATATTTTGAAGTTTCTGAATGCCACATAACAGAGAGCACGTAAAAATTGACGGGGGGAAACGAACGGATCCTCCGAAAATCAGTAAACCTGAATGGAGGCCAAAAATTGGAAGTAGAAATCGAAAAAAAAATGAAATAAATAAAAAAATGAGCGAATATATATATATTTTTTTTGCTACGGAAAGGCAAAATATCCCCCCCCCCCCCGCAACTATTTCGATATTTTCAAATTGTTGTCGTTCATAACACTGTCATGAGGGAGAGAATTGAACACAATACTCGGGTGTTTGGCCGAGCGGAAAACCTTTTACTAAAAGTGCAAAACTCGATGACAGGAATTACAAGTTTGAGGAAGACAACGTAGACTTTTAGAAGGTTTTTGTGAAGATATTTTGGTCCGAAAAATAAAATGCATGAATAACTGTTCTTTACACACACACACACACACACACACACACACACACACGTTCATCGTATACAGTTTATGAGGCCAAGAAATGAAGTGAGACTACCGGGCGCCGCCACCTTAATTCACATCCCATGAGTCACCTGAGAGAGGCTTAAAGTAGCCACGTACTCCCAGTGGACGGTACCTGCAGTGTAGGTGGCTGTCAGTGGACGGTACCTGCAGTGTAGGTAGGTGGCTGTCAGTGGACGGTACCTGCAGTGTAGGTAGGTGGCTGTCCCAGTGGACAGTACCTGCAGTGTGGGTGGCTGTCAGTGGACGGTACCTGCAGTGTGGGTGGCTGTCAGTGGACGGTACCTGCAGTGTAGGTGGCTGTCAGTGGACGAGACACCTGCAGTGTAGGTGGCTGTCAGTGGACGGTACCTGCAGTGTAGGTGGCTGTCAGTGGACGGTACCTGCAGTGTAGGTGGCTGTCAGTGGACGGTACCTGCAGTGTAGGTGGCTGTCAGTGGACGGTACGTGCAGTGTAGGTGGCTGTCAGTGGACGGTACTTGTAGTGTAGGTGGCTGTCAGTGGACGGTACCTGCAGTGTAGGTGGCTGTCAGTGGACTGTACCTGCAGTGTAGGTGGCTGTCAGTGGACGGTACCTGCAGTGTGGGTGGCTGTCAATGTGAACAGTACCTAGTGTAGGTGTGTCAGTGGACATTACCTGCAGTGTAGGTGGCTGTCGATGGACAGTATCTTGATTTAAGTGGCTGTTAGTGGACGGTACCTGCAGTGTGGGTGGCTGTCAGTGGACGGTACCTGCAGTGTAGGTGGCTGTCAGTGGACGGTACCTGCAGTGTAGGTGGCTGTCAGTGGACGGTACCTGCAGTGTAGGTGGCTGTCAGTGGACGGTACCGTAAGTGTAGCAGGCTGTCAGTGGACGGTACCGTAAGTGTAGCTGGCTGTCAGTGGACGGTACCGTAAGTGTAGCAGGCTGTCAGTGGACGGTACCGTAAGTGTAGCTGGCTGTCAGTGTACAGTACCCTCAGTGTAGGGAGAAGTGTACATATAGGCAGGTCCTGGGGTGTGTACCCTCGTCAGGCCACAACCATCGTCATGAAAGGTTGCACAATAGTAACCGTTTGTTATGTGTGAAGGTCAGCGCCGTCTAGCTGGCTCTAGCGCATCACCAGGATTCTGTTGCTGTTGGACGACATGTACCATCCTGCCTATAGGTGCATGGCCATCCTCTTCCTCCCTTGAAAACGGATATATATATATATATATATATATATATATATATATATATATATATATATATATATATATATATATATATATATATATATATATATATATATACACATACACTCATTTATCAATTTATCACGTTTTATTTAATGAAAAAAATAATTATCAAATTAAATGAATCAAACTTTTAATTATGGAAACTAATTCGTACTTATAGGGAAGAGGAAGTCGAACACACCTTTAAAAAAATAATATATTGTTCATTTACTTAATCAGATCACACGAAGATTAGGCACCTCAGTTTATTTCACGTGATGATTAAATACCCTAATGCTAACCTAACTTAACCTAACCTAACTTAACCTAACCTAACTTAACCTAACCTAACTTAACCTAACTTAACCTAACCTAACTTAACCTAACCTAACTTTCACACACACACACCAAGACAACCCTATCCCTCTCTCTCACTCTCTTGAACCTTACGCTGTTGTCAAGGAATTTATGAGTGTGAGCATTATGAACACTTATGAGAGCATTAGACCGAAGTCCCTGCAGAATTCAATACAATAATAGCTGTTAGGGCGGGCGTTTTATGAGCATTTATATGCAGTTAAGTGGAGCATTAGGCGAGATTCTCACAGTGCTCCTACTGCTCAGGCCGATGTACGAGATGGTCATTATGAAGTGACTGTCAGAAAGAAGGTAATTTGGTGGAAGCTTTGACGGAGAGGATTTATACCTGGAGGAAATATACTTGGGTTTATTATGTGCTGTTGTTATGTACTACACGATATGATTGAGTTAGGTTAGGTTAGGGTTTTGGGGTTTTTGGTCAGGTTAATTTTTTGTTTTTGGGTTAGGTTGAGTTAAGCTTTTTTTTATTTTGTTTTTGTTTTTTGGTGTTGTGTTCCTGAGTGATTCGTAGAGATACCAAGGTTCGCTGGGGCTGCTGTGAACCGCTTGTTTTGTTGTTGTTTTTTGGTCATTCCGGTTCTGTATTGTTTGTATATATTCTATATTATTCATACAACACAAACAACATCAAATGGTTCTCTGTGACATTGAAACCGGTTATCTGTAATAATTTCTCAGGGACACATCACTCTGTCTGTCTGTCTGCCTGCCTGTCTGTCTGTCTGAATCTTTTTTTTTTTTTTTCACTCAGGATTCAGGAGAGTTGAAGTCTAATTATTTCGTATCAACTCTTTCATTATTTATATTTAGAAAAAAAAATATATAATTTGAATGACACTTTTTTTTTATGTGAAAACGGTAAATGTCTATATGCCTTACGTGTTGTTCAGGGCGTAGCGGCTACAGCACACTGTAAGATCAAGCCTAAAGTAAACATAGAAGCAATATGGCCGACACCTTACTCGACTTTCATCATTTTCCACAACTACAAGCTTTTCGTTTTTATCTTATTTCTGCTTCTTTCTTATTGTACGTTCATAAATTTTGATATATATTTTAATTATTAGTGTTATTTGTTATTTTATATGTGAATGATATACTCCTTACCGTCTCCTATATGGTCTAATATTGGTCTAAAAAAATGTATCAAGATATTTTGACCCTGCATTCCTAGACCACAGTCGTCCCTTAATAATAATAATAATAATAATAATAATAATAATAATAATAATAATAATAATGATAATAATAATAATAATAATAATAATAATAATAATAATAATAATAATAATAATAATAATAATAATAATAATAATAATAATAATAATAATAATAATAATAATAATAATATTAACTCTGTAGATAAAAATACACTATTTTATGGAGATATATTTAATTTCCCTGGACAAAAATTCCCAGAAAAAAATAATAAAGAAACTGAACAATATTTTGGCTTATAACTCCCCCCCCCCCCTTCCTGGTGTCTTCCTTACGGCTTGTTTTGTGTCTGTAAGGAGACCTGTCACCCTCCATTACCTTTGTCTATACACCAATGTCTACGTCTTCACACACTCACACACAGCGAACAAACCTTAACGATGTCCTTTCACACCAAGTAAAATAATTGTACACTCTATTTCGAAACACTTTGTGAGGGGTTATACGAAAGACGTGTTTCGAAACTATAGTGAAGCCGAGGAACGAAGAGTTTGAAGCGGCTCCATCTGGGTCATCCCGTGGGACTCGTGAACCTGAGACACACGTGAACGATGCAGTGTCGCTTTTATTTTCCTCCTCTGGTTTTTGATGGGTTTTCTACGTGGGATTTTGGACTGAGAATTTAATACAGGTTTTTTTTTTAGACTTAGAAAACCTGCGAAACCACATCACTGAATCACTGACATAGGTATTGATTTTCGTTTCCCCAATCATATATACAAGACACAGTTGATTCCTGAGAGATAAAATCCTGAGAAAGAATGAGAAAGACAGACAGATAGGCAAATAGAGACAAACAGATAAATAAACAGATAGACAGAGAGATAGAGACAGCTGTAATAGATCTCTACCACCAGCCACCACAATTAACAGTGTACTGCTCAATACACACATTCTCATCCTTACAAAACTTTGTCGTGAGCTGAGAAGTCTAGACCAACTCATAGCTGTGAGTTTCTATATATATCCTCAGAACAAGGGACTCTCATAATTCTCAGAAACGCAGTAAGCATGTGATTTTCTGAGACGTTTGTGAGAAATGGTCTCATAACTTGTGTGGCTGTGAACCCTCAAAAGAACGTATTCACAATTCTTATGTACCATTTTAATTTTAGAATAAGATTTACACATAATTTTCAAAACCTTGTGAGTATTAGGACAGGTAAGATTTTCTCATAGACTCATAATTGTGAGAAAGTAAAGTTTTAGAACAAGACAAATTCACATTTCTCATAATCTTGTGAGGATGAGTAATGTGGAAATCTCTCACATTTCATGGTTAATGGAAGTAAAAGTCTCAGGATATTCTCATTATTTCTTATAACCTGGCGGGATGTTATGAGTGCCTGTGAGCTGAGAGTGCCAACCTTACTTTACTCTCATCTCTTGCCAGTGAGCTGAGAGTGCCAACTTCCTTTACTCTCATTTCTTGCCTGTGAGCTGAGAGTGCCAACCTTCCTTTACTCTCATCTCTTGCCTGTGAGCTGAGAGTGCCAACCTTACTTTACTCTCATCTCTTGCCTGTGAGCTGAGAGTGCCAACCTTACTTTACTCTCATCAGAGCTGAGAGAGTCTCTCACCCCACCAACACCATCTTGGACAGTGATCTGATTTCTCTGCTAGCTGCCGATGATTCTATGCGTCAATAGCTACAGTAGACACACACCAGGGGGAGGGGAGCAGTGAGAGCCTTACACACTCCTGGCGGAAAGTAAGAGATCTTCTTAAAGTCTTATTCTCGCACCAGAAGCGGAAAAGAGATACATTATGCCACCTCTTAAAGACTTTCACACTAAAGCGGGAGAAAAAAAAAAAGGTTCTCTTGAAGACTTAACTATCGCACCTAAGGCGGAAAGGCGATTCTCGTAGGGTCCCTTTAGGTTCGACTCTCGCAATGGAAGCAGAAAGGATGACTTCCCCAAAGGTTTCTCTCGCACTTGGAGGCGGAATTAATCCCTTCTGACAAGCGAAGAAACACACACACACGCACACACGCACACACACACACACACACACACACACACACACACACACACACACAATATTATGAAAGGTGTTAAAAAATAAAGAAAATTAATATAGGGAATAAATATGTAATGAATATTTAGAGGTGAGAAGTTATGATAAAGGTAACTAAGTCTCTCTCTCTCTCTCCAACATCAATTATCGCGTCAAAACGGAAAAAAAAATATCATAATTTTCGCTCACTAACAAAGTCCATTAGTTAATTTAAACCGATAATTAGCTTCATTAATCAGTATGAATAATTAATACATAATTTAGCCTCGACAACAGTATGCATAAAGACCCGCCTATACTGACTTGTCTATAATAATCGATCTTATATAATATGATCGAGATGTATATATTTCCGTTTATTGTATGTATGTATGTATGTATTTTATTAATGAATCTTAAATAAAAGTCTCGTGTGTAAGAGTGAAGTAAGTATTATAATGTGTGTATTGTATCGATTGTATCGATTCCAGGGGCCTTGGGACAGGGCTTGGGGCAGAGCTTAGGGCAGGGCTTAGGGCAGGGCTTAGGGCAGGGCTTGGGGTATGGCTTAGGGCAGGGCTTGGGTCAGATGCCTGGGGTAGGGCTGGACACAGCATATTGTATTTTAAGTTTGGAACCCATTCACAGCTGGGTGGACTAGGAGTTTCCCCGGGGAGAAACCAGCGACCCTTAGGACGAGAGGAGAGAGATGTAACCACTCGGCCACTGTCTGGCTGAGTTGGTTAGGGAGGTCGTCTCTCAAATGACTAGTTAAGAGTTCGATTCCCCACTGGAGGGGTAGATTAGTGTTCTCGTCTTGTGCCCTTCCCATAACACCCCTTAGATACCCCTTACTTTCCCTTAGTATCTCTTAGCAGCCCTTATATACCCTACCTTCCCTTAGTACCATTTAAAACCTCTTAGATTCGCCCATCTTCCCTTAGCACTCTCTAGCATCCCCTTGGAATCCCTTAGATCTTTTTAGTTCCCATTAGCTTCCCTTATATCCTGAGGAACCCCTTAGTTCACTTTATTTCTTAGTACCCCTTAGCTTCCCTTATTATCCCTTACATCCCGTGGTTCCTCTTAACACACCTATGATCATCACTACTCCCCTTAGTAACCATTATTCTCCTTAGCACTTCTTACAACGCATTATGCACCCATTATAACTATTTAACTACCCATTTGAAACCTTAACTAACCCTTAGAAACCTTAGCAACCCATTAGCCACCCCTTAACAATCCTTAGAACTTTTATCCATCCTATAGCACCCATTAACCACCCCTTAGAACCCTTAACCACCCCTTTATTACCCCCCCCGTAAGGAAGAATCACTATCCTCGGAGGCTGTTCTAATCATGGGCCAATCAACGCCGAGACATAATGACTGACTACCATGATTGGTCGAGGTCCCTGGGCCGAAGATTAGCGAATCCCGACCTGACTTTGACCCACTTGACTGAGGTCTAATCATCATGATCGTTCGCTGATGACTTAACAGCATCAGGCGAGGGGGGAGGAGGAAGAGGAGAAGAGGTGGGGGAGGAGGAGGAGGAAGACGGGAAGCGAGGAGGAAGAGGGGAAGAGATGAGGGAGGAGGAGGAAGAGGAAAAGTGATGATGAAAGACAAAAATGAAAAGGGGGAATAGAGGAGGAAGAGGGGATAAGAGGAAGAAAGGAAGGCATTAGGGAAGAGGAGGAAGAGGGAGAAAAAGATGGGGGAATGAAGGAAGATATGAGCGGAAAGAAGGGAGGAGGAGGCATTAGGGAAGAGAAGGAGGAAGAGGTGTGGGGAGAAGGGGAAGATGGGATGAAGAGAGGAAGAGATGAGAGGAGAGAAGGAAGAGGGGAACTATGAGGGAAGAGGAAGGAATTAGGGGAAAGAATGAGAAGAAAGGAGTGGAAGAAGGGATAAGGAAAAAAGAGAACGAAAGGGGGAGAAATTGAAAAAAGAGGAAGAAAGGTAAGGTAAGAAGGGAAGAGGAGGAGAAAGAAGGGGAAGAGAGGAGAAAGGAGAGAATAAAGAGATAAATTGTAGCAGAAGGGTTAGGGAGAGTAAGAGGAAAAGAAGGAAAATTGAAGAGAATGGGAGAGAAGGAGAGAAAGTTAAAAGAAAGAGAGAGAGAGAAGGAGAATGTGTGTGAGAATAGAACAGATGGATGGGAAGGAGAGAAGAAGGGAAGGTAAGGGACTGATATGGGTCGATGGGAAGGGAAGAGGAGGAGGGAAGAGAGTGTGGGAAAGAAAAGAGGAAGAGGAAATAATGAAGGAAGGAAAGCGTGGTTGTCTTGTCTACACACACACACACACACACACGGATACAAAAACAGTCACAATCAAAGCTGTATGGGGGCGGGGGTGGAAAGGAGGAGGAGAGGGAGGAGAGAGGGAGAGGAAGGAATGGGGGTGGAGAGAGAGGAGTGGGAGGGAGAGTACTGACTATCAAGACCTACAATAAGGTAACAGATGGTGTGCTGATTGATTCAGCACAGGAGGAGGGCGAGGAGGAAGGGGGGGGTGGGGAGGGGTTAGGAGGGGGAGGAGGAATGTGGGAGGAGGGCGGCATGATGTGGCCTGAGGAGTGTGTGGCAGGGGACTGAGGGGTAGAGACAGCTGAGTTCAGTCCACTGCTGGTGGAACCTGACTGACCTGGCCCACCTAACCTAACCTAACCTAACCTGATAATCAAATTCGTGAGTTGATGTGAATGGAGCCAGAGAGAGAGAGAGAGAGAGAGATAAAATGAGGAGCCAGTTAAGAAAATTAGCATAGACAAATGTTCTCAGAAGGCAAAGCGTAAATCACAATATAAGCAGATGTGCGTCTTCCCAGAGAGAGAGAGAGAGAGACTTTTGGTCAGGTGTGTGGCCGTGTACTCTCTCTCTTCCCTCCAGCCTTAAAGTCGACCCCCTTCTCATTTCTCTTCCTCCTCCTCTCATTCTCCCTCTCCCTTTCCTTCTTCCTCTACCTTTCTCTTACCCACCCTTTCACTCCTTTCCGTTTTCCTTCCCACAACCATACTTTCTCTTTCTCATCTTCCATCATACATCCATTCTACTTCCTTTCCATTCACTCTCCATCCCATCTCCTTCCTCCTTTCTACCCTCCTTCTCATATCCTTTCCTCTCTCTCTCACCCTCCTTCCCACCTACACTTTTCTACCCTATCTTCTATACTCCCTCCCCCCCCACCCCTCCCCTCCCTCTTTCCCTCCCGCCCTCCCTCCCTCCTCCCTCTCCTCCCTCCCTCCCTCCCTCCCTCCTCCTCCCCCTCCCCTCCCTCCCCTCCCTCCCCTCCCCTCCCTCCCTCCCTCCCCTCCCCTCCCTCCCCCCCCTCTCCTCCCCTCCCTCCCCTCCTTCCCCTGCCTCCCTCCCTCCCACTGCCCCTCCCCTCCTCCTCCCCTCCCTCCCTCCCCCCTCCCTCCCTCCTCCCCTCCCCTCCCTCACTCCCCTAACATCAAACAAAATACGATTATGTAATTGTTTGCAAACTCTAGAACATTCCTTTAAAGTTTCCCTTAGCTTCACTTTTTCCCATTTTTTTTTATCCAGGTCTTCGCGAATCACATTAGAGAAGTGATTGTAATACCTAAAGGGGCGTTTACCTGGTGGGGAGGAGGGGGAGAGGGGAGAGGTTTGTGTGGGGGAAGAAGAGGGGGGATTAAGGGACTGGTTGGTGTGGTAGGGTGAGAGGGGGCCAGCGTGGGTGGGGGGAGGGATTTGTTGGGGGTGTTTGCGTAAATTGATTAATTAACATCTCTCTCTCTCTCTCTCTCTCTCTCTCTCTCTCTCTCTCTCTCTCTCTCTCTCTTCTTTCTTTTACTCTTCTACTTTATCATGTTTCTTCTCTTCCTATTTTAATTAGTGTTTATTTATTATGATCAAATTTAAGCATCATTAGTGTAGAATTAGATATTATATAATTATAAGTCGTGTTTGTTGTTGTGATATGAGATGTTATTAATTAACGTCCAGGGTCATCAACTAACGACCCAAATAACCATCCGGGGCTAACAAACAGTTAACGACCCAATTACCACGGGCTAACAAGCTGTAAATCACCCATTTACCCGAGGCTAACAACTAACGACCAAACTATCATTGGCTAACAACACTATGCTGGTAGAGTGAATGACAGCTGGTACGGAAATTGAATGACAGCTGTAAGAGAGTGAATGACAGCTGGTAGAGTGAATGACAGCTGTAAGAGAGTGAATGACAGCTGGTAGAGTGAATGACAGCTGTAAGAGAGTGAATGACAGCTGGTAGAGTGAATGACAGCTGTAAGAGAGTGAATGACAATTGGTAGAGTGAATGACAGCTGTAAGAGAGTGAATGACAGCTGGTAGAGTGAATGACAGCTGTAAGAGAGTGAATGACAGCTGGTAGAGTGAATGACTGCTGTAAGAGAGTGAATGACAGCTGTAAGAGAGTGAATGACAGATGGAGGTAAAAGGAAGAGAAAGAGAGAGGAGGCGCGGAACAGGAGGAGGAGGAGGAGGAGGAGGTGAGGAAGATTTGTGACCGCTATACAGTGTTCCTCCTCTACAATACTCACTAACGACGGCTCACCCCAACCTAAAAAAAATTTCCATCCTCTCTCGCATAAATAATGAACAAACTTTTTAAAATTATATATATTATTATTTAAATATCTGTACCTTTTTTTTTTCTTGGCCCTAATGGAGAAAGTTTTCATTCATTCATTCATTATCATCATCATCATCATCATCATCATCATCATCACCTTTGTATGTATACCTGTACTTACCTGTGTGTACCAGGGGGAATATCTCACAACTACTATACGTTGTGATAAGACATAATGGCATCCTTGCATTAGCCTCTATATCGTCGGTACACAATATGGCAGGCACTGTACTCGATCGCTTAATAAGAGGGAGAGAGAGCTTAATAAGAGGGAGAGAGAGCTTAATAAGAGGGAGACAGAGCTTAATATCTTGGGCTTTGTTTTGTGTTTTCCTTCACTCATTCAATAACATAATGTACTGTATAATGAGTTTTATATTACCTTGACATCTTATTAAGCTCTATCTCCCTCTTATTAAGCTCTATCTCCCTCTTATTAAGCTCTATCTCCCTCTTATTAAGCTCTATCTCCCTCTTATTAAACTCTATCTCCCTCTTATTAAGCTCTATCTCCCTCTTATTAAGCTCTATCTCCCTCTTATTAAGCTCTATCTCCCTCTTATTAAGCTCTCTCTCCCTCTTATTAAGCTCTGTCTCCCTCTTATTAAGCTCTATCTCCCTCTTATTAAGCTCTGTTTCCCTCTTATTAAGCTCTATCTCCCTCTGATTAAGCTCTATTTCCTTCTTATTAATCTCTGTCTCCCTTTTATTAAGCTCTATCTCCCTTTTATTAAGCTCTGTCTCCCTGTTATTAAGCTCTATCTCCCTTTTATTAAGCTCTGTCTCCCTCTTATTAAGCTCTATCTCCCTTTTATTAAGCTCTGTCCCCCTCTTATTAAGCTCTGTCTCCTTATTAAGCTCTATCTCCCTTTTATTAAGCTCTGGCTCCCTCTTATTAAGCTCTATCTCCCTTTTATTAAGCTCTGTCTCCCTCTTATTAAGCTCTGTCTCCTTCTTATTAAGCTCTATCTCCCTCTTATTAAACCTCTACCTCCCTCTTATTAAGCTCTATCTCCCTCTTATTAAGCTCTATCTCCCTCT
>NW_024751802.1:0-1539 GCF_018991925.1 Homarus americanus | reverse complement strand
TAACGTCAGTTTAACGGCATTCAACGTTAGTTTAACGCCATTTAACGTTAGTTTAACGTTATTTAACGCCATTAAACGCCATTTAACGTTAGTTTAACGCCATTTAACGTTAGTTTACCGCCATTTAACGTTAGTTTAACGCCATTTAACGTTAGTTTAATGCCATTTAACGATAGTTTAACGCCATTTAACGTTAGTTTAACGCCATTTAACGTTAGTTTAACGTCATTTAACCTTAATTAAACGTCATTTAACGTTAGTTTAACGCCATTTAACGTTAGTTTAACGCCATTTAACGTTAGTTTAACGCCATTTAACGTTAGTTTAACGCCATTTAACGTTAGTTTAACGCCATTTAATTAGTTAACGTTATTTAACCTTAATTAAACGCCATTTAACGTTAGTTTACGCCATTTAACGTTAGTTTAACGCCATTTAACGTTAGTTTACCGCCATTTAACGTTAGTTTAACGCCATTTAACGTTAGGTTTAATGCCATTTAACGATAGTTTAACGCCATTTAACGTTAGTTTAACGCCATTTAACGTTAGTTTAACGCCATTTAACGTTAGTTTAACGTCATTTAACGTTAGTTTAACGCCATTTACCGTTAGTTTAACGCCATTTAACGTTAGTTTAACGTTATTTAACCTAATTAAACGCCATTTAACGTTAGTTTAACGCCATTTAACATTAGTTTAACGCCATTTTAACGTTAGTTTAACGCCATTTAACATTAGTTTAACGTCATTTAACTAATTTAACGTCATTTTAACGTTAGTTTAACGCCATTTCGTTAGTTTAACGCCATTTAACGTTAGTTTAACGTCATTTAACGTTAGTTTAACGCCATTTACCGTTAGTTTAACGCCATTTAACGTTAGTTTAACGTTATTTAACCTTAATTAAACGCCATTTAACGTTAGTTTAACGCCATTTAACATTAGTTAACGCCATTTAACGTTAGTTTAACGCCATTTAACATTAGTTTAACGTCATTTAACCTTAATTAAACGCCATTTAACGTTAGTTTAACGCCATTTAACATTGGTTAACGATATTTAACCTTAATTAAACGCCATTTAACGTTAGTTTAACGGCATTTAACGTTAGTTTAACGCCATTTAACGTTAGTTTAACGCCATTTAACGTTAGTTTAACGCCATTTAACGATAGTTTAACGCCATTTAACGATAGTTTAACGCCATTTAACGTTAGTTTAACGCCATTTAACGTTAGTTTAACGCCATTTAACGTTAGTTTAACGCCATTTAACGTTAGTTTAACGCCATTTAACGTTAGTTTAACGGCATTTAACGTTAGTTTAACGCCATTTAAACGTTGGTTTAACGCCATTTAACGTTAGTTTAACGTTATTTAACCTTAATTAAACGCCATTTCGTTGAACGCCATTTAACGTTAGTTTAACGCCATTTAACGTTAGTTTAACGCCATTTAACGTTGGTTACCGCCATTAACGTTAGTTTAATGCCATTTAACGTTAGTTTAATGCCATTTAACGATAGTTTAACGCCATTT
>NW_024751801.1:0-5847 GCF_018991925.1 Homarus americanus | reverse complement strand
ATCTAAAATCACGGTACAATGACACTAGTATCAATGTGGCTGTGGAAATGTAAAAAGTAGCAACAATAATCTAAAATTACGGACTCAAGTACAGTGAAAATGGATGTCTGACATAAGCCCCCCGACAAAGCCACCCAGATAAAAAGCCCCCAGACGAAAGCCACCCAGACAAAAAGCCCCCCAGGCAAAAGCCACCCAGACAAGCCCCCCTACTCACTTTGATCAGGGTGGCTTTTGTCTGTTTAACTAACCCTAACTAACCTAGCAACCTAACCAAACTTAACTAGCAACCCTAACCTAACCAATAATTAACCACAGAGAAGAACAGTATATTTTTACCCTCAACTATTTAATTATGTCGCGTAACACTGAAAGCCCTTACAGTTGTCAGACCAAAGGCCACCCCCCGATCAAAATAGGGAGGCTTTTGTCTGGGTATTTCGTCTGAGAGCTTTTGTCTGGGTGGCTTTGTCGAGAAAGCTTTAATCTATGCACCAATGAGGATAGTGTCTTAGTATAAAATCCGCAATGCTGTGAAACAAAATCTTAATATTTAATGTCAGTACCCGCAGCAAAGTCACATCAATATTTTTTAGCAATGCTGTCTTTCTTACCTTATAGTATTATGTCTTCCAACGAAGTAAATAACTGGATCAGAAAACACAAGAACTTAAAAGTCGTCTAGCCTCCCTCGTCTTGTCACGATCGAAAACAAGAGAACATAAGAACATAAGAACATAAGAATGGAGGAAACCGGTAGCCTAATGCTCTGGGCAGCTTACACCCAACCTTATTGCTCATATACATCCAACCTATGTTTGAAGCATCATAGATTCGAGTTAATGATGATATTTGGTAACTTGTTCCATTCATCCACATCTGTTTCCAAACCAGTGTTTACCTATTTCACGCCTAAATCTAAATTTGTCTAATTTAAAACCATTGTTACGAGTTCTCCTGGTTGATAATTTGAGTACTTAATGTCCCTTTGTTTAGCCCGTCTTCCACTTATACACCTCTATCAGGTCGCCCTCGCTCTACGTTCTATGGGAGTGCAAATTAAGATGCTTAACCTGCTCTATACTCAAGGTTCCTAATGCCCGATTATTCATTATTCTCAATTCTTCCAAGGATTCTATATCCATTCTGTAATACGGTGACCAGAACTGAACTGCGTAATCCAGGTGTGGTCTACAAGAGCAAAGATACAGTTTTAGGATGACCTCGCTAGTCTTGTAACTAACACTTTGTATGAACCCGTACTTTATTAGCCTGTTAAAACATTGTTTACTTGGCTAAGGTTCCTACTATCATTACTCCTAAATCTTCTAGTCGGATTTCTATATCGTTGTTCATCTGGTATCTGGTTTCTGTTTACATCTCCTACTTGCAGAACTGAAGTGAATTGCTTGTAACTGGTGGATTGGTCTGTACATGAACTTATATGACCCGAGATCATCGTTTTGCAGCTACTGGAGACGTTAATCCTTCCCTTGTATGGGCGCAAGTTAATCATCGTCGTGTCTGACCTAACACCTGACCCACACCACATGGCTCACTGGCGTACTTGTTTGAAGTTGTTTTAATCCTCAACAGGTTACAGGTTGTGTGTGGGGGTATAGCAAGGTAGCTCATGACGCGTGATGATGTGGGTCAGGTGTTAGGTCAGACACGACAAGGAATAACTTGCCGCCGATAAAGGGATGGATTAACGTCTCCAGTAGCTGCAGATAAGGGGCATGAGCAGACCTGCCCAAGGACCTCCCCCTAGCTACGCTAGATTCTGCGGCCTTCCCACACAGTTAATGCCGCAGACTTTGGGCCACCTGACACTGATATTTAGCATGGGTCTCACGTAAACATTAATTGGTGGTCTCTCCTGTCTACTATTAGTCTTGGATGTTTCTATTGTGTTTGTCCTTGTTATCTATTCCCTACAGTAGTTTGCGACACCTGGTTAGGTGGACCTCCTTTCGAATAATTTGGACTAGACTGCTTAACATTTGAATAGATCTTATACTTATGCTTTCTGTCATAATTCTGGTTTCTATTAAGCCTTATTCCACCTTGTTTATGTGACACCTCCTCCTTATACATTTTGTGTGCCACTGCTAACTGGTCAGCCAACCTAGCTGTATCCATTTCCACCGTCTTCAACACCGCTTCTTTAACAGTCTCATAATTCACAGATTCTGACATACTCAGACACGCATACGCCACTCTGGCCTTACCCTTAAATTCACTCTGCACCAATATTGCCCAGTCACTCCTTTGTCCCATTCTTTAATAGTTGCAACTTATTCAAACTGAATAAAGAAGTCCTCAGTTTCTTCTTCCACAAACTCAGGTAAATGACATACTCTATTATCTTTATCTACATTTCCTCTCCTTATACCTGTCCTCTCCTGTACTTTTCTGCCTGTAATTGCATTTTCTTAAATTCAAATTCAAATTTTAAATTTTCCATTGCCACTTGTTCGCTTATCTCTTTATAATCACCACCAAAATTACCAACACCTTCAACTTCCTCCAATATTGACAAAGACACAATTCAGCAATTAAATCTTTCTCTGCATATCACTTTTGATATATGACCTCAGAGAAATTTCATACCTAGATGCCACCTCAATTAGTTCCTCCTTATTACATTGATACAAAAAGTAAATATCATTGGTTTCCTGAAATTTATCAACATTTCCTGCCATGTTTCCAATTTTTTCACATTAATCACATAACTTCACAATTTTTATACAAGTATTAACACTTACTTTTTGACAGAAATTTTCACCAGCACACCACACGAGAGCACAGTAACTAACCTTCTAACACTTCGGTACAGCTTGGTTACACAGGGACAATCAGTATACTTGACTCAATCCACTCCCAGACACAACCCCCATGTTACAACCTTCACACCCTCTTCTAGGACTCACTAGATGATGTATAGTCAGCCCATAGGCCCAATATATCAGAGGAGACTCTGAAATAACAGCTTCTGTTAACAGAGAGGTTAAACACAGACCCTTACCTTATTTTTGGCTAACAACCTCCTGACAGCTGACAAGTGTTTATTTCAATGCACAGCTCTAAAATTACAACAAAATATATTTAACAATAAAATATAATAAATATGTGCTCTCCATCCATATGCATACAAAAGGCCACAAATCAATTCGCTCGGAATAATGTTATCTCCACCAAATGCAGTACTCTCTCACTACTACAATACTCTTCAGATTATATTACACTTTAGTTAACACCATAGTTATCCATCATTACCCAGATAATAATAGATAAATGTGCAACAAATAAGCTTGACCATCCCATCTTCCTCAACCTAGCTACCGAGAGTGCTGCCAAAACTAAACAATGTTCCAATACTTTCTTGTTTCATCAACATATAATTTCTAATTCTTTTTATAATTCACACCTGCTGCTTACGGCGTTTCATAACTTTATAAAAGATAAAAATACATTCTACACAGTTTACATAATGAAGCAAATGCTAGTATACATACTTATATAAAAAATAATCAAGACTTTTTTAAAGTCTTTACCATAAGCTTGGAATTTTGATTCTAAAGAAAAATGGGCAACAACAAAAACTAAATACAATGGGTAACGGAAACAAATATTAAGGGAAAAGGGAGATGACCGTAACAAACATAAAGAACACAGATCGCTGATCGGTGATGAGAGTAAAGTGTCTGCCAAATAGGAAATGTTTCCATTTCCTTGCTGCTTCAACGATAGCACGGGTCTCTTTTTCGACAGAAGAGTGTCTGCACTCACTGTCTGAGAGTGTTCTCGAGAAGAATGCAACTGGTCTACCGGCTTGATTCAAGGAGGCAGCGATGGAAGAGTCGGAAGCGTCGGTTTCTATTACGAATGGAATCTCGTCAATCGAGCTGACTAACATATGTACATTGTACATACACACAAAACAAGATAGAAGACATGGGTTTAAGTGTAAAAGTGAAGCATTGTAGTGTAGCAAACAGGATTCTTGGGTTCAGCAAACAGGATTCTTGGGTTCATATCTAGGTCTGTGAGTAACAGAACTGCTGACGTTATCTTGAAACTTTACCTAGCATTAGTGAGGCCACACATGGATTATGCGGTTCAGTTCTGGTGTCCTTATTATAGAATGGACATAGATTCTTTGGAGAGAGTACAAAGAAGAATGACAAAAATGATCCATAATATTAGAAACCTTCCATATGAAGAAAGACTGAAAAGCTTAGGCACATTCATTAGAGAGGCGTAGAGTTAGGGGAGATATGATAAGGGTGTACAAGTGGGTAAGTGGGATTAACAAGGGTAAAATGGAAGATGTTCTGAAAGCTCAGTAATAACGAAATAACTAGAACAAATGGCTTTAAATTAGATAAATTCCGATTCAGAAAGGATATAGGCAAGCACTGGTTTCGTAATAGAGTTGTGGATATGTGGAATAGGCTACCGAGTGCTATAGTAGGATCGGGGACGCTAGGGAGCTTCAAGACGAAGTTGGATAGGCACATGGAAGTGCTGGGATGGGTGTGAAAGGGATCTGCCCTGTATGGGCCAGTCGGCCTCCTGCAGTATCCCACTTTCTTATGTTCTTATGTTCTTATGGATACTCTCCCCTACAACTGCCGACTGATCACCTGCAGTTAGCTTACCAGCCAATCAGCATACAGCTTTCCATTTTCCAAGTTTAGAAGCTCCAAAAAAGTTGTTGGTAGCGAAAGTCAGAGCGGGGAAGATGACAGAGGAAGGAGCAGGAGGTTAGGAAGGAATTGTAGTGGGAGAGATAGTGCCCTGGCTTTACATGACTGCGTTTATTTAGTTAACGCATAGCACACGTATTTGGTTTTGTCTGTGTTGGGTGTGTGATCCTCGGGTCACCACTCCTCGGATTGTGTCAGTTCAAGTTTAGATGCTCCAACTGTCATGGTCACGTTGACTGCTGATCTATTTAACTAATGATTATTTCTCCAGGTATGTTTTGGGTGGCCATTCAGTTCAGTTAAGTCAATTGTAGTGAACCTCAGTGTTCACCAGTGTTCATGATTTAAACAGTTGGATTGTCATTCACCAGTGTAGAAAATGGTATGGCATGGTAAATCTATCATCTAGACAAGAGAGAGGATTTGTGTTGTCATGTTTCCCCAGTTCCTGACGCTGCTCCCCATGTTTCTCCAGATCTGTGATTCAGATGTGGTAAATAATCAGCAGGATCTTATATGAGCAATGTAGCACCGATAAAAACACGTTAATCGTCTTTGGCTGATTTGGGAATGAACCACGACCACTTAATAATCTATAATAACAACAGGCACCATTTCATTGCTTCCCTGGGTTGCTCCTTGGAAGTGTATGTCACAGAGAGTGTTGTGACATCATGTGTTGAGGTTAAATTAGTTGAAATAATTATCCCCATGTTGGGTAGTGGACCCTCATATGCTAGTTTAATTATTAACATTATATGTGAAATACATCTACCATAGGTGCCATGTAGTACATACCAGTAATGTTGTGAGTAAAGGTAAGAAAGAAGAGACTGAGTTTGCACCTAAATACAGGTTGAGCCTGTTGGACTATGATTAATATAATATCTTTTGGTGCATGTTAATAAACTTTGTTTTTTGAAATTTTTAAGATTGTATTCCTCCTCCATGATATTTTTACCTTTATTTCCATCACAGTGACTTGATACTTAGAATTACCCTACCACGAACCTAGACCCTTGACCATGCTACCACAAAGACTATTATTGCTACCAAGAATGTCCATGCTGCAAAAAGAATAGGTGACTTAACTGAGTAGAGTAAGACTAAGAAATGCAAGTAAGATGAGGTGGTG
>NW_024751800.1:0-10381 GCF_018991925.1 Homarus americanus | reverse complement strand
AATGTCCCCTAATCGAGTATAACAAAGCCCGCTCATCGAGTATAACAAAGTCCTCTGATCGAGTATAACAAAGGCCCTAGATCGAGTATAACAAAGTCCCCTGGTCGAGTATAACAAAGACCCCTGAATGAGTATAACAAAGGCCCCTGATCGAGTATAACAAAGGACCCTAAAAGTCTATAACAATGTCCCCTGATCGAGTTTAACAAAGCCCGCTCATCGAGTATAACAAAGTCCCCTGATCGAGTATAACAAAGTCCTTGATCGAGTATAACAAAGTCCCCTGATCGAGTATAACAAATTCTCCTGATCGAGTATAACAAAGTCCCCTGATCGAGTATAACAAAGGCCTCTGATCGAGTATAACAAAGGCTCCTAATCGAGTATAACAAAGTTCCCTGATCGAGTATAACAAAGCCCCCAAATTGAGTATATCAAAGTCCCCCTTATCGAGAATAACAATGTCCCCAGATCGAGTATAACAAAGGCCCCTCATTAAGTATAACAAAGTCCCATGATCGAGTATAACAAAGTCCCCTGATCGAGTATAACAAACTCCACTGATCGAGTATAACAAAGTCCCCTGATCGAGTATAACAAAGTCCCCTGATCGAGTATAACAAAGTACCCTGGTCGAGTATAACAAAGTCCCCTGATCGAGTATAACAAATTCTCCTGATCGAGTATAACAAAGTCCCCTGATCGAGTATAACAAAGGTCTCTGATCGAGAATAACAAAGGCCCCTCAATAAGTATTACAAAGTCCCCTGATCGAGTATAACAAAGTCCCCTGATCGAGTATAACAAAGTCCCCTGATCGAGTATAAAAAAGTCCCCTGATCGAGTATAACAAAGTTCCCTGATCGAGTATAACAAAGCCCCCTGATCGAGTATAACAAAGTCCGCTGATCGAGTATAACAAAGTCCCCTGTCCGAGTATAACAAAGGCCCCTCATCGAGTTTAACAAAGGCCCCTGATCGAGTATAACAAAGTCCCCTGGTCGAGTATAACAAACTCCCCTGGTCGAGTATAACAAAGTCCCCTGATCGAGTATAATAAAGTCCCCTGAACAATTATAACAAAGGCCCCTGATCGAGTATAACGAAGGGCCCTGATCTAGTTTAACAAAGGCCCCTCATCGAGTATAACAAAGTCCCCTGGTCGAGTATAACAAAGACGCCTGAACGAGTAATACAAAGGCCCCTGATCGAGTATAACAAAGTTCCCGGATCAAGTATAACAAAGCCCTGATCGGTTACAACAAAGCCCACCTGTATCTTGAATAACAAAGTCCCTGATCGAGTATAACAAAGCCCCCTGATCAAGTATAAATAAAGGCCCCTGATCGAGTATAACAAAGTCCCCATCGAGTATAACAAAGGCCCATGATCGAGTATATAACAACGTCCTTGATCGAGTATAACAAAGGCCCCGGATCGGTAGCATAACAAAGTTCCTGACGAGTATAACAAAGCCCCTGTTCGAGAATAACATAGTCCCTGATCGAGTATAACAAAGTCCCTGATCGAGTATATAACAAAGGACCCTGATCGAGTTTAACAGCGCCCCTGATCGAGGATAACAGTCCCCTGGTCGAGTATAAACAAAGTCGCCCGAAAGAGTATAACAAAGGCCCCTGATCTAGTATAACAAAGTTCCTGGATCGAAAGTATACCAAAAGCCCCAAAGAGGCGAAACAAACACCCTCACGAGAATAAATAAAGTCCCCCCGATCGAGTATAACAAAAACCCCTGATCATATAACAAAAGGCCCCCTGATCGAGTATAACAGAGTCCCCTGGTCGAAAGTATGTAACAAAGTCCCCTGATCGAAAGTATAACAAAAGGCCCCATCGAGTATAACAAAGTCCTATGATCGAGTATGCAAAAAGTCCTGTCATCAGAATATAACAAAGTCCCCTGATCGAGTATAACAAAGCCCCCGGATTGAGTCTACCAGCCCTTATCTTGAATAATGAAAGTCCCTGATCGAAAGTATAACAAAAGTTCTCTGACCAAGTATAACAAAGCCCTGATCGAATATAACAAAGCCCTTATCGAGAGAATAAATAAAGTCCCCTGATCAGAGTATAACAAAGCCCTGACTGCGCATAACAAAGGCCCTGGATCGAGTATAACAAAGTCCCCTGGTCGAGTATGACAGTCCCCTAATCGAGTATAACAAAGGCCCCTGATCGAGTATAACAAAGTTTCCTGATCGAGTATAACAAAGCCCCTCATCGAGTATAACAAAGTCCCCCTTATCGAGAATAACAAAGTCCCCTGGTCGAGTATAACAAAGTCCCCTAATCGAGTTTAACAAAGGCCCATGATCGAGAATAGCAAAATTTCCCTGATCGAGTATAACAAAGCCACCTCATCGAGTATAACAAAGTCCCCCTTATCGAGAATAACTAAGTCGCCTGATCGAGTAAAACAAAGTCCCCTAATCAAGTATAACAAAGGCTCCAGATCGAGTATAGCAAAGCCCCCTGGTCGAGTATAACAAAGCCCCCTGATCGAGTATAACAAAGTCCACTGATCGAGTATGACAAAGTCCCCTGGTCGACTATAACAAAGTCCCCTGATCAAGTATAACAAAGGCCCTAGATCGAGTATAACAAAGTCCCTTTTTCGAGTATAACAAAGTCCCCTGAACGAGTATAACAAAGGCCCCTGCTCGAGTATAACAAAGGACCCTAAAAGTCTATAACAATGTCCCCTGATCGAGTATAACAAAGCCCGCTCATCGAGTATAACAAAGTCCCCTGATCGAGGATAACAATGTCCTCTGGTCGAGTATAACAAAGACACCTGAACGAGTGTAACAAAGGCCCCTGATCGAGTATAACAAAGTTCCCTGATCGAGTATAATAAAGGCCCCTGATCAAGTATAACAAAGGCCCCAGATCGAGTATAACAAAGTCCCCTGATCGAGTATAACAAAGTCCCCTGGTCGAGTATAACAAAGGCCCCTTATCGAGTTTAACAAAGGCCCCTCATCGAGTATAACAAAGTCCCCTGGTAGAATTATAAGAAACTCCCCTGATCGAGTATGACAGAGTCCCCTGATCGAGTATAACAAAGTCCCCTGATGAGTGTAACAAAGTCCCATGAACGATTATAACAAAGGCCCCTGATCAAGTATAACAAAGCCTCTGTGTGATCAGAGTATAACCAAGTCCCTGATCGAGTATAACAAAGTCCCCTGATCGAGTATATGACAAAGTCCCCTGGTCGACTATAACAGTTCCCATCAAGTATAACAAAGGCCCTAGATCGAGTATATAACAAAGTCCCTTTTCGAGTATAAATAAAGTCCCTGAACGAGTATAACAGTTCCTGCTCGAGTATAACAAAGGACCCTAAAAGTCTATAACAATGTCCCCTGATCGAGTATAACAAAGCCCGCTCATCAAGTATAACAAAGTCCCCTGATCGAGGATAACAAAGTCCTCTGGTCGAGTATAACAAAGACACCTGAACGAGTATAACAAAGGCCCCTGATCGAGTATAACAACGTCTTTTGATCGAGTATAACAAAGGCCCCTGATCGAGTATAACAAAGTTCCCTGATCGAGTATAACAAAGCCCCCTGATCGAGAATAACATAGTCCCCTGATCGAGTATAACAAAGTCCCCTGATCGAGTATAACAAAGGACCCTGATCGAGTTAAACAAAGGCCCCTGATCGAGTATAACAAAGTCCCCTGGTCCAGTATAACAAAGTCGCCTGAACGAGTATAACAAAGGCCCCTGATCGAGTATAACAAAGTTCCCTGATCGAGTATAAGAAAGCCCCCTGATCGAGTATAGCAAAGACCCCCTTATCGAGAATAACAAAGTCCCCTGATCGAGTATAACAAAGCCCCCTAATCAGGTATAACAAAGCCCCCTGATCGAGTATAACAAAGACCCCCTTATCGAGAATAACAAAGTTCCCTAATCAAATATAACAAAGCCCCCTGATCAAGTATAACAAAGGCCCCTGATCGAGTATAACAAAGTCCCCTGGTCGAGTATAACAAAGTCCTTTGATCGAGTATAACAAAGGCTCCTGATCGAGTATAACAAAGTTCCCTGATCGAGTATTACAAAGCCCCTCATCGAGAAAAACAAAGTCCCCCTTATCGAGAATAACAAAGTCCCCTGATCGAGTATATATAACAAAGACCCTTATCGAGAATAACAAAGTCCCTGATCGAGTATAACAAAGCCCCTGATCAAGTATACCAAAGGCCCCTGATCGAGCATAACAAAGTCCCCGACGTAAATAAAGTCCCTGATCGAGTATAACAAAGTCCCCTGATCGAGTATAACAAAGCCTCCTGACCAAGTATAACAAAGCCCCCTGATCGAGTATAACAAAGACCCCTTATCGAGAATAACAAAGTCCCCTGATCGAGTATAACAAAGCCCCCTGATCAAGTATAACAAAGGCCCCTGATCGAGTATAACAAAGTCCCCTGGTCGAGTATAAAAAAGTCCCCTGATCGAGTATAACAAAGGCCCCTGATCGAGTATAACGAAGTTCCCTGATCGAGTATAACAAAGCCCCCTCATCGAGTATAACAAAGTCCCCCTTATCGAGAATAACAAAGTCCCCTGATCGAGTATAACAAAACCCCCTGATCAAGTATAACAAAGGCTCCAAATCGAGTATAACAAAGTCCCAGGTCGAGTATAACTAAATCCCCTGATCGAGTATAACAAAGGCCCCTGATCGAGTATAACAAAGGCACCTGATCGAGTATAACAAAGTCCCCTGATCGAGTATAACAAAGCCCCCTCATCGAGTAAAACAAAGTCCCCTGATCCAGTATAACAATGTCCCCTGACCGAGTATAATAAAGTTCCCTGATCCAGGATAACAAAGCCCCCTAATAGAGTATAACAAAGTCCCATGGTCGAGTATAAAAAAGTCCCCTCATCGAATATAACAAAGTCCCCTGATCGAGTATAACAAATACCCCTGATCGAGAATCACAAAGTCCCTCATCGAATATAACAAAGTAACCTGATCGAGTATAACAAAGTCCCCTGATCGAGTATAACAATGTCCCCTGTTCGAGTATAACATAGTCCCCTGAACGATTATAACAAAGGCCCCTGAACGATTATAACAAAGGCCCCTGACCGAGTATAACAAAGCCCCCTGATCGAATATATCAAAAGCGCCTGAACGAGTATAACAAAGGCCCCTGATCGAGTATAACAAAGTTCCCTGATCGAGTATAACAAAGTCCCCTAATTGAGTATAACAACGTCCCCCTTATCGAGAATAACAATGTCTCCTGACCGAGTATAACAAAGCCCCCTGATCAAGTATAACAAAGGCCCTCATCGAGTATAACAAAGTCCCCTAATCGAGTTTAACAAAGGCCCATGATCGAGAATAACAAAATTTCCGTGATCGAGTATAACAAAGCCACCTCATCGAGTATAACAAAGTCCCCCTTATCGAGAATAACTAAGTCCCCTGATCGAGTATAACAAAGCCCCCTGATCAAGTATAACAAAGGCTCCAGGTCGAGTATAACAAAGTCCCCTGGTCGAGTATAACAAAGCACCCTGATTGAGTATAACAAAATCCCCTGATCGAGTATGACAAAGTCCCCTGATCGACTATAACAAAGTCCCCTGATCAAGTATAACAAAGGCCCTAGATCGAGTATAACAAAGTCCCCTTTTCGAGTATAACAAAGTCCCCTGAACGAGTATAACAAAGGCCCCTGCTCGAGTATAACAAAGGACCCTAAAAGTCTATAACAATGTCCCCTGATCGAGTATAACAAAGCCCGATCATCGAGTATAACAAAGTCCCCTGATCGAGGATAACAAAGTCCTCTGGTCGAGTATAACAAAGACACCTGAACGAGTATAACAAAGGCCCCTGATCGAGTATAACAAAGTTCCCTGATCGAGTATAACAAAGGCCCCTGATCAAGTGTAACAAAGGCCCCAGATCGAGTATAACAAAGTCCCCTGGTCGAGTATAACAAAGTCCCCTGAACGATTATAACAAAGGCCCCTGATCGAGTATAACAAAGTCCCTTGGTCGAGTATAACAAAGGCCCCTTATCGAGTTTAACAAAGGCCCCTCATCGAGTATAACAAAATCCCCTGGTAGAATTATAAGAAACTCCCCTGATCGAGTATAACAAAGTCCCCTGATCGAGTAAAACAAAGTCCCCTGGTAGAATTATAAGAAACTCCCCTGATCGAGTATAACAAAGTCCCCTCATCGAGTATAACAAAGGCCCCTCATCGAGTATAACAAAGTCCCATGATCGAGAATAACAAAGTCCCTCATCGAATATAACAAAGTCCCCTGATCGAGTATAACAAAGTCCCCTGATCGAGTATAACAAAAGTTCCTGGATCGAGTATACGAAAGCCTCCTGATGGAGTATAACAAAGTCCCCTGATCGAGTATAACAAAGTCCTCTTGATTGAGTATATCAAAGGCCCCTCATCGAGTTTCTAACAAAGGCCCCCTGATCGAGTATAACAAAGTCCCTGGTTTGGCGGAGCAACAAACTCCCTGGTCGAGTATAACAAAGTCCCTTGATCGAGTATAACAAAGCCCCCTGATCGTGTGTAACAAAGCCCCCCTTATCTTGAATAACAAAGTCCCCTGATCGAGTATAACAAAGGCTCCAGATCGAATATAACAAAGTCCCCTGGTCGAGTATTACAAAGTCCCCTGAGCGATTATAACAAAGGCCCCTGATCGAGTATAATAAATTCTCCTGATCGAGTATAACAAAGTCCCCTGATCGAGTATAACAAACGCCTATGATCGAGAATAACAAAGGCCCCTCATCGAGTATAACAAAGTTCCCTGATCGAGTATAACAAAGCCCCCTAATTGAGTATAACAAAGTCCACCTTATCGAGAATAACAATGTCCCCTCATCGAGTATAATCAAAGCCCCCTGATCAAGTATAACAAAGGCCCCTGATCGAGTATAACAAAGTTCCCTGATCGAGTATAACAAAGCCCCCTGATGGAGTATAACAAAGTCCCCTGATCGAGTATAACAAAGTCCCCTGGTCGAGTATAAGAAAGTCCCCTGATCGAGTATAACAAAGGCCCTGATCGAGTATAACAAAGTCCCATGATCGAGTATAAAAAAGTCCTCTCATCGAATATAACAAAGTCCCCTGATCGAGTATAACAAAGCCCCCTGATCGTGTATAACGAAGCCCCCCTTATCTTGAATAACAAAGTCCCCTGATCGAGTAAAACAAGGTCCCCTGTTCGAGTATAACATAGTCCCCTGAACGATTATAACAAAGGCCCCTGATCGAGTATAACAAAGCCCCCTGATCGAATATAAAAAAGAGCCTGAACGAGTATAACAAAGGCCCCTGATCGAGTATAACAAAGTTCCCTGATCGAGTTTAACAAAGTCCCCTAATTGAGTATAACAAAGTCCCCCTTATCGAGAATAACAATGTCCCCTGATCGAGTATAACAAAGCCCCCTGATCAAGTATAACAAAGGCCCCTCATCAAGTATAACAAAGTCCCCTGGTAGAGTATAACAAAGTCCCCTAATCGAGTTTAACAAAGGCCCATGATCGAGAATAACAAAATTTCCCTGATCGAGTATAACAAAGCCCCCTCATCGAGTATAACAAAGTCCCCCTTATCGAGAATAACAAAGTCCCCTGATCGAGTATAACAAAGCCCCCTGATCAAGTATAACAAAGGCTCCAGATCGAGTATAACAAAGTCCCCTGGCCGAGTATAACAAAGCCCCCTGATCGAGTATAACAAAGTCCCCTGATCGAGTATGACAAAGTCCCCTGGTCGACTATAACAAAGTCCCCTTTTCGAGTATAACAAAGTCCCCTGAACGAGTATAACAAAGGCCCCTGCTCGAGTATAACAAAGGACCCTAAAAGTCTATAACAATGTCCCCTGATCGAGTATAACAAAGCCCGCTCATCGAGTATAACAAAGTCCCCTGATCGAGGATAACAAAGTCCTCTGGTCGAGTATAACAAAGACACCGGAACGTGTATAACAAAGCCCCCTGATCGAGTATAACAAATTTCCCTGATCGAGTATAACAAAGGCCCCTGATCAAGTATAACAAAGGCCCCAGATCGAGTATAACAAAGTCCCCTGGTCGAGTATAACAAAGTCCCCTGAACGATTATAACAAAGGCCCCTGATCGAGTATAACAAAGTCCCCTTGTCGAGTATAACAAAGGCCCCTTTTCGAGTTTAACAAAGGCCCCTCATCGAGTATAACAAAGTCCCCTGGTAGAATTATAAGAAACTCCCCTGATCGAGTATAACAAAGTCCCCTGATCGAGTAAAACAAAGTCCCTGATCGAGTATAACAAAGTTCCCTGATCGAGTATAAGCAAAGCCCCTGATGGAGTATAACCAAGTCCCTGATCAGGTATAACCAAAAGTCCCTGATCGAGTATAACAAAAGGCCCTCATCAGGTTTAACAAGACCCTGATCAGGTATAGCAAGTCCTGGTCGAGGTATAACAAGCTCTCCCTGATCGAGTATAACAAAGTCCCCTGAACGATTATAACAAAGGCCCCTGATCGAGTATAACAAATTCTCCTGATCGAGTATAACAAAGTCCCCTGATCGAGTATAACAAACGCCTCTCATCGAGTATAACAAAGGCCCCTCATCGAGTATAACAAAGTTCCCTGATCGAGTATAACAAAGCCCCCTAATTGAGTATAACAAAGTCCCCCTTATCGAGAATAACTTAGTCCCCTGATCGAGTATAACAAAGCCCCCTGATCAAGTATAACAAAGGCTCCAGATCGAGTATAACAAAGTCCCCTGGTCGAGTATAACAAAGTCCCCTGAACGATTACAACAAAGGCCCCTGATCGAGTATAATAAATTCTCCTGATCGAGTATAACAAAGTCCAATGATCGAGTATAACAAACGCCTCTGATCGAGTATAACAAAGGCCCCTCATCGAGTACAACAAAGTTCCCTGATCGAGTATAACAAAGCCCCTAATTGAGTATAACAAAGTCCCCCTTATCGAGAATAACAATGTCCCCTGATCGAGTATAACAAAGCCCCCTAATCAAGTATAACAAAGGCCCCAAAACGAGTATAACAAAGTCCCCTGGTCGTGTATAACAAAGTCCCCTAATCGAGTATAACAAAGGCCCATAATCGAGTATAACAAAATTTCCCTGATCGAGTATAACAAAGCCCCCTCATCGAGTATACCGAAGTCCCCTTTATCGAGAATAACTAAGTCCCCTGATCGAGTATAACAAAGCCCCCTGATCAAGTATAACAAAGGCTCCAGATCGAGTATAACCAAGTCCCCTGGTCGAGTATAACAAAGTCCCCTGAACGATTATGACAAAGGCCCCTGATCGAGTATAACAAAGTTCCCTGATCGAGTATAACAAAGCCACCCTGATCGAGTATAACAAAGTGCCTGGTCGAGTATAACCAAAGCCCCCTGATCCACTAAGAAGTATAACAAAAGGCTCCGTCGTGAGGTGTGACAAAGTCCCAGGTCGAGTATAACAAAGTCCCCTGATCGAGTATAACAAAGGCCCCTGATCGAGTATAACAAAGGCCCCAGATCGAGTATAACAAAGTCCCCTGATCGAGATATAACAAACCCCCCTCATCGAGTAAAACAAAGTCCCTGATCCAGTATATCAAAGTCCCCTCACCGAGTATAATAAAGTTCCCTGATCGAGGATAACAAAGCCCCCTCATAGAGTATAACAAAGTCCTCTGATCGATTATAACAAAGTCCCCTGATCGAGTATAACAAAGGGCCCTGATCGAGTTTAACAAAGGCCACTGATCGAGTATAACAAAGTCCCCTGGTCGAGTATAACAAAGACGCCTGAACGAGTATAACAAAGGCCCCTGATCGAGTATAACAAAGTTCCCTGATCGAGTATAACAATGCCCCCTGATCGAGTAAAACAAAGCCCCCCTTATCCTGAATAACAAAGTCCCCTGATCGAGTATAACAAAGCCTCCTGATCAAGTATAACAAAGGCCCCTGATCGAGCATAACAAAGTCCCCTGATCAAGTATAACAAAGGCTCATGATCGAGTATAACAAAATTTCCCTGATCGAGTATAACAAAGCCCCCTCATCGAGTATAACAAAGTCCCCCTTATCGAGAATAACAAAGTTTCCCTGATCGAGTATAACAACGACCCCTGATCAAGTATAACAAAGGCTCCCGATCGAGTATATCAAAGTCCCAGGTCGTGTATAACAAAATCCCCTGATCGAGTATAACAAAGGCCCCTGATCGAATATAACAAAGACGCCTGAACGAGCATAACAAAAGCCCCTGATCGAGTATAACAAAGTTCCCTGATCGAGTATAACAAAGCCCCC
>NW_024751799.1:0-61262 GCF_018991925.1 Homarus americanus | reverse complement strand
GGTTTTGCTGTCATCCAGTAAAACTCTGGCTGTCATTTAGTAATACTCTGCTGTCATCAAGTAATACTCTAGCTGTCATCCAGTAAAACTCTGGCTGTCATCTAGTAATACTCTGGCTGTCATCATAATACTTAGCTGTCATCCAGCAAAACTCTGGCTGTCATCTAGTAATACTCTGGCTGTCATCATAATACTCTAGCTGTCATCCAGTAAAACTCTGGCTGTCATGAGGTAATACTCTGGCTGTCATCCAGTAATACTTTAGCTGTCATCCAGTAAAACTCTGGCTGTCATCTAGTAATACTTGGCTGTCATCATGTAATACTCTAGCTGTCATCCAGTAAAACTCTGGCTGTCATGAGGTAATACTCTGGCAGTCATCTAGTAATACTCTGGTTGTCATCCAGTAATGCTCTGGCTGTCATCATAATACTCTGGCTGTCATCCAGTAAATCTCATTGTCATCTACTAATACTCTGGTTGGTAATCAAGTATTACTCTGGCTGTCATCAGTAATACTCTAGCTGTCATCAAGTACTCTTAGCTGTCATCCAGTAATACTCTGGCTGTCATCAAGAATACTCTGGACTGCCATCTAGTAATACTCTGACTGTCATCTAGTAATATTCTGGTTGTCATCTAGTAATACTGGCTGTCATCAAGTAATACTCTGGCTGACATCAAGTAATGCTCTGGTTGTCATCTAGTAATACTCTGACTGTCATCTAGTAATGCTCTGGCTGTCATCAAGTAATACTCTGACTGTCATCTAGTAATGCTCTGGCTGTCATCTAGTAATACTCTGGTTGTTCATCAAGTAATACTCTGGTTGTCATCTAGTAATACTCTGGCTGTCATCCAGTAATACTCTGGCTGTCATCAAGTAATACTCTGACTGTCATCTAGTAATGCTCTGGCTGTCATCTAGTAATACTGGTTGTCATCATAATACTCTGGCTGTCATCAAGTAATACTTGACTGTCATCTAGTAATGCTCTGACTGTCATCTAGTAATACTCTGGCTGTCATCTAGTAATATTCTGGCTGTCATCCAGTAATACTCTGGCTGTCATCTAGTAATACTCTGGCTGTCATCAAGTAATACTCTGCTGTCATCTAGAAATACTTGGCGTCATCAAGTAATACTCTGCTGTCATCCAGTAGTGCTCTGTTGTCATCAAGTAATACTCTGGCTGTCATCCAGTAATACTCTGGCTGTCATCAAGTAATACTCTGGCTGTCATCTAGTAATATCTGGCTGTCATCTAGTAATACTCTGGCTGTCATCTAGTAATACTCTGACTGTCATCAAGGAATACTCTGGTGTCATCAAGTAATACTCTGGCTGTCATCAAGTAATACTCTGGCTGTCATCCAGTAATACTCTGGCTGTCATCATAATACTTGGCTGTCATCTAGTAATACTCTGGCTGTCATCATAATACTCTGGCTGTCATCAAGTATTTGGCTGTCATCCAGTAATACTCTGGCTGTCATCATAATACTCGGCTGTCATCTAGTAATAC
This sequence comes from Homarus americanus, assembly GCF_018991925.1. Lineage (NCBI taxonomy): Eukaryota > Metazoa > Arthropoda > Malacostraca > Decapoda > Nephropidae > Homarus > Homarus americanus. Next base: position 59,736 of record NW_024751799.1, on the reverse strand, counting down.
TCTGGCTGTCATCTAACCTGAGTCTCATGAATACTTGGCTGTCATCAAGTAATACTCTGGCTGCATCAAGTAATACTCTGTGTCATCATAATACTTGGCTGACATCAAGTACCTGGCTGTCATCTAGTAATACTCTGGCTGTCATCCAGTAATGCCTGGCTGTCTAGTAATATTCTTGTCATCAAGTAATACTCTGGCTGTCATCAGGTAATACTTGGCTGTCATCATAATACTCTGGCTGTCATCCAGTAATACTCTGCTGTCATCTAGTAATACCTGGCTGTCATCATAATACTCTGCTGTCATCTAGTATTACTCTGGCTGTCATCCAGTAATACTCTGGCTGTCATCTAGTAATACTCTGGCTGTCATCATAATACCTGGCTGTCATCTAGTAATACCTCGTCAAGTAATACCTGGCTGTCATCGTAATACTCTGGCTGTCATCTAGTAATACTCTGGCTGTCAAGTAATACTCTGGCTGTCATCTATAATACTCTGGCTGTCATCTAGTAATACTCTGGCTGTCATCTAGTAATACTCTGGCTGTCATCTAGTAATACTCTGGCTGTCATCCAGTAATACTCTGGCTGTCATCCAGTAATACTCTGATGTTGTCTTCTTATGTTTTATATGTTACAGTTTCTCAAATAAATTTTGTAAATAAGAATTTCTCATTTATCCATTATGACACTAATGACCTTATGACACTGTTGACCTTATGACACTATTGACCTTAGTGACACTGTTGACCTTATGACACTGTTGACCTTGTGACACTGTTGACCTATGACACTGTTGACCTTGTGACACGGTTGACCTTATGACACTATTGACCTTATGACACTGTTGACCTTATGACACTATTGACCTTGTGACACTGTTGACCTTATGACACTGTTGACCTTGACACGGTTGACCTTATGACACTATTGACCTTATGACACTGTTGACCTTATGACACTATTGACCTTGTGACACTGTTGACCTTATGACACTGTTGACCTTGTGACACTGTTGACCTTATGACACTTTTGACCTTATGACACTGTTGACCTTATGACACTGTTGACCTTATGACACTGTTGACCTTATGACACTGTTGACCTTATGACACTGTTGGACCTTATGACACTGTTGACCCTATGACACTGTTGACCTTATGACACTGTTGACCTTATGACACTGTTGACCTTGCGACACTGTTGACCTATGACACTGTTGACCTTATGACACTGTTGACCTTATGACACTATTGACCTTGTGACACTGTTGGACCCTATGACACTATTGACCCTAGACACTGTTGACCTTATGACACTGTTGACCTTGTGACACTGTTGACCTTATGACACTGTTGACCTTGGACACTATTGACCTATGACACTGTGGACCTTATGACACTGTTGACCTTATGACACTGTTGACCTTATGACACTGTTGACTTATGACACTGTTGACCTTTATGACACTGTTGGATCTTGTGACACTATTGACCTTATGACACTGTTGACCTTATGACACTGTTGACCTTATGACACTGTTGACCTGCAGACACTGTTGACCTTATGACACTGTTGACCATGACACTATTGACCTATGACACTGTAGACCTTATGACACTGTTGACCTTATGACACTTGACCTCATGACTGCTGACCTTATGACACTTAACCTCATGACTTGACCTCATGACACTTGACCTCATGTCACTGCTGACCTTATGGCACCGTTGACCTTTTGACATTTGACCTTATGACACTTGACCATGACACTGCTGACCTTGTGACACTGTTGACCTTATGAGACTGTTAACCTTAGTTGCAGGCGCCCAATCTCTCAGGTAGCTGAGGTGCCGCAGTGCTGGCACCAGTCTGGCCCTCCTTGACATTTTAACCAACTGACAGTCCCTAGCAGATCTCGGGGACCAGATGGGGTGACAGTACTCAGATGGGGAAGACTTCACTCTTGAAGATCGTTCCGAGGGACGGACCGTAGAAATCTGAACGACCTTCTTATAAGACCCAAATATTTATTTGCCTTGATTTACTTCTTCTCGCAATGGCCTGCGGAAATTCAGCTCATTGTCAACATACACACCTAGGTCCTTCTCACATTCAATCTCAATATGCAGTTTCTTCTGTCCTGTGGGATCATGTGATACGCCTCTACACTTCGTGACGTTGAATCTTAGCAGCTCATCACAGTCTGTTTGGTTCTATTTCTGAATAACTTGGCATCGCCTGCAAATATTTGTATGGAGGAGTTCTAGGCTTCTGGTGTATCATTAATGGAGCAAACAAACACCAACGTGTGAATACACTGCCCTGTGGTACCCCGCTTGTCACGGGTACACATGACGATTTTGTGCCATTAATTATCATCACACACTGTTTGCGGTCATGCAGAAAGTCTCCGATCCACGCTAGTACATTTCCGAACTCACCTTCCAGTTTAATTCTTAGCCTTCATGGGGTACACTGTCGAAAGCCTTGGCAAAATCTTGGTCTATATTGTCGATACTTCCGCTTTGTTCTAGAATTTGAGTCTTAGCATCCAAGACCTCAAGTAAATGCGTTAAGCAGGAGCGTCCCGGCATAAAACCGTGTTGGCAGTCCTTACAAGGTTGTTTCGTAGTAGAGGTTCCGTCATGGCATCTCTTATATTGCTCTCAAACACTTTGCACTAACTATGCTGGTCAGGCTCACTGGCCTTTAGTTATTCGTGGAGGACGATCGCCCTTATTGAAAATAGGAATCACATAAGCTATTTTCCAGTCATCCGGGATCTTTGCTCATCCAAGCATTTACTGAACAGGATCTTCAGGGTTCGGCAAGCTCGTTACACGATTCTCTTAGCACCTGGGATGCACCATATACAGGGCTGACTCTATGAACCTTTAGCCTGACAGTTTATTTTTATACCTTCCTGTGAACACAATGTAGGTCAGCACTGTGTCAAACCGTCTGTCCTCAAACACAGGAAGGTTGTTCGCATCCTCTGTGAACACCGGCGAAAAAAATCTGTTCAATGCCTCAGCTTTGTCCTGGTTAGAATCTGGGTAATCACCATCTTCAAGTCTCAGGTCTGAAACGCCTACCACGTTTTTAATTTGACTTTGTGTAGCGGTAAACGTCTTTGGGTTTGACTTGACCCTACAAGCAACCTGCCTCTGGAACCCCTTTTCAGCCCTTCTACACTCTGACTGCTTGGTTCCGGATCGGCAAACATCCTCCTGTCCTGCTCATCATTTGTCCTAACCCATAACTCGAACTTCTGGTTTTTCAACTTTGTCGACCGCCGCGTGGTCTTGGTTAACGGTCTTCTTGTATTATTGAGGCACTGGGTTACTTTTTTCTCTTCACTACTGATCGGCTCGTTAGCTGCTTGGGCGACCGGTTACGTCTCTGTTACGCACTGTTGGCACGTACTGGGGTGTACCGGCTCCTGAATGTATCTGAACCTGCACTCTCTGGTAGGTTGTTCCAAGAGTTTACAACTCCACCAAAAAGTTTGCCTCACAGTTTTCTGGACTTGGGGCTTTTTAACATTGAGCTGTGACCCTCAGGGGCGAGCGTCCGCCAGCTCCAGGTGGCACTCGACTGATAGTGCCCCTTGAGATGATGTACACCTCAATCTCCCCCTGCCCGTCTGTAGTATACAGGCAAGTTCAGGAGCCCAATCCCAGGGTAGCTGAGGTGTCGGAGTGCAGGCACCAGTCTGGTGGCCCCCTCTGACATTTTCAATCAACTGACAGTCCCAGCATATCTCGGGACCAGACGGGGTGACATACTCCAGACGGGAAAGCACTTCTTTGAAGATCGTTACGAGGGACCGTGTAGGTATCTGAACGACCTTCTATAAGACTTAATAATTTAGTCGCCTGATTCACCTTCTTCCCACAATGGCCCGAGAACTTCAGCTCATTGTTAACATACACACCCAAGTCATTTTCACATTCCGTCTCATTTAATGCAAGTTCTTCGTCCCGTTGGGGCAAATGATACGCCCTGCCGTTGGTGCGCCCCAGGTGTATCCTCTTATACTTCGTGACATTAATTTAGCAGCCACTTTTTCGACCATTCTTGAAGCTCACAGAGATCTTTCTGCATCTCTCGGGTATATATTTATTGATCAAATGGTTAAATTTACAGGCTATGATATTCAGCGCAGTGTCTGCATTCTTATATCTTAGTGAGTCAGGCCAGTGGATACCCTTATCCCGTCGTAATATTCATTGTAATATTTGCACCTTGGCCTGTTGGTCATGAACCAAGTAACAGTTAAATCTGAAGGACAACATTACATGGTAGCTGCCATACCCATATACTCTCGTTAGTTATGATGAATTCCAGCGGTTTGGACGTTTGCTCCTCCCCTGGTGAGTCGGATCTTACAAAAAAAGAGTAGCGAATATGTAGTCGTTTGGCGTGGATTCATTTCTCCTGTCGATGTCACTATAGTTAAAGTCACCAATGAGAAGGAGGTGGTAGGGTTTAGTGCCGTTACGTTGTCAGTTGGCTTATTGAGTGACGATATGACTAAATATTGGCTAAATGTTATCCTTATTTTGATAGTTTTTCTTACGAGATTAGCCCACCAGAGCAAAGGTCAATGACCCACATCAGGGCCTGGGGCTAAAATATAATAATAATAATAATAATAATAATAATAATAATAATAATAATAATAATAATAATAATAATAATAATAATAATAATAATAATAATAATAATAATAATAATAATAATAATAATAATAATAATAATAAATGAATGCAAAATTAAAAAAAAAAGATCAATAGTGAGAAACAATATATGTATGTTGTGTTGTCAAAGTAAGAGAAACAATTATTAAGACCCTGCAATTGTGTGTAAATGAGGCAGAAAGTCAGATCGGCTGTGTTAGGAAATTTGGCAATGGAACGTTGAAGTTGGTAATGAACCTCAACGGATTTCTCATTAGTGCAGTCATGGAACAAGTACAGTCTCGTTGAAGATTCTTCGACACTGCTGGAGACAGCTGGCAACTCAAGACCGTTTGTTTACTATAGTACGTAGTAAAAATTATGAATGAATGTAAAAGTGATCGGTGATTGGTTACCTAGTTCCCCGTTGCTTAATTATTGGTTGGGCTTCAACGTTCATTCACAATTTTTACTCCGTACTATAGTAAGCAAACTACCTTGAGATGCCAGCTGTCTCCAGCAGTGTTCGAAGAATCTTGACCGATACTGTACTGATACATTCAGGAGCCACTACATGCCCAGTATCCGCCAACAGTGCGTATCAGAGACGTGACCGATCGCCCAAGCGGCTAACGAGCCGATCAGTGGTGAAGAGGATAGAAAGTAAAAGTAAAGTACGAGACTTGGCAACCTCGTGCCAGTCAGCGTTGCCGAATTGTAGTCTTCTAGTGACCTTTGGCAAGTAACGTGGCTTTTAGTTGCCAGTTAGTCACCATAAGGCCAAGTTCTAGACACATTCTACGCCCATTCTTCATAAATTCTACAGATCAAAATAAACTTTATTCTACATTGAAATGTTAATAAATATTATTGTAATATATAAATATGGCTGTTTTATTTAATACCTTATATTATGTTACATATTCATAATTCATACATATGCCACATCATCGAAGAATAAAATTATTGCTGCCTGTATCATCATTGGGTATGACTTTGCTTGGGAGATTGGTATCCCCGCCTCCCCTGAACAACGCTCTTGTGCGTTATGCAGAAGACCCGACAGCCGCACCCTTATCTACTACCTCCTAAGATGTCCCCACACACAACGCCTGCTGGACCACCACTCCACGACCCCCTGACGGAGACACGATGATCCTCCCCATACTGGCCAGATATTATGTAAATAATATTGATTATGTGTTAAAGGAATATCCTTCCTTCCTTAGGCTTTAGTAAGCCCCTTTATAATATTTATACTGTATATACTTGTCACACTTGCCAGATGCTTCTGGTGTCATTGTACAGGGGTACCTAGTGACAGCACTAGGATCCCGCTTCCTCTATCAAGGAATAAACAATTGAAATTGAAAATTGAATTGAATAAAATTGTATATACGGTATTAAATTAAATGTATATTTGCTATAGCATTCACTTAAGTGCATCAGAATCAGTAAAATGTCTACCACGACATTGCAAAGACCTCATCAGAAATATTTATACACACTTCTCCCATAGTGCCAAAAGGAAATGTGAATTTAAACTTGTCAAAACTTTTCTGGACCTTAAGCCACACAAAATCTTACATGCGTGTGCCACTCGATGGCTGTCGTTGCAGGCAGCAGTTGAGCCCGTGCTTGAACAGTGGGAGGCTTTAAAATTATAAAGTAGTCCCACTTCTCCTACGGGTTGTTATTAAAAAGAAAGAAAAAAACGTCCCCCACTCCCTGTGTTCCCAACTACCTGTGTGTCATTCTCCGGGTTTGTTCCCTAATGCTCATTCCACAGTCAGTGTGGCTTTGGCGGCATCGCTGACCAGGGGGCGGGGCGGTAGGTACAAACATGGCCCCAACCTCTGGCCACCGGTGTGTTGTTTGTGGGGAAAACAAAAGAACCAATCAAGAGGTAAGATTTAATTTCTTCCCTAAAGACAGGAAAAGGTAAGTACATAGTTATGGGGTTGATTCATGAGCAGTGAAGGTTAAATTACGGGTTAATTTATCATTACAACACTTAGTTTACTGGCGGCAGGTCTCTTGATGGTTACTTCACTGTCCAGTAACACCCACCGAGTAACTCCTGTTTATAGTTGTTTCCTGAGTTCCTTTTATCTGCATCGTTTCTAATGTACAATTGGACCCATGGCTGTCAGCGGTTCGTTTATTATGGGAGGGGCGGTGTTTTTAAACAGTTTTGTATGCTGATTACTTGAAGTGTTATTAATGTTCTTGGGTTAATATATAGGACTAACCTGCGGACGAGTTATTTGTATTACTGTTTTCGGTGAAATTTCAGTCATGCACCGGTCTTTCTCGCGCTGTTATTAATATGTTTTTCGTAATGATTAGACAATTTTAAGGCCTTTTTCTTCTCTGATATTTCCGCCGGAAATTAAGGATAACGGGGATATTAATTTTTCAATATTATTAGATTTGGTCAGTCACAAGTGTCGCCATTTGTTGTTTAAGTCTCGTGCAGAGTTGATTTCCCCATCACCCAGTGCTCCTACCTCGTGTTGGCCTCTTAAGCGTCTACATTGCATGTGGGGAGGGGAGTTCTTGGCTATGGCGATAGGAGACTTATAATTTGGGCAAGAGTTTTTTGTTTTAGCCAATGAACAATGCGTGGGTGCGTCGAGAATTGGAGATTTCATTTTTCAGTACCAGAATAACCAGGTATGGCTGAACAGGTGGAAGAGCTGTGCCGACACTGTGTTTGAGATTATTTTACGTCAATTGCAGAGTTTCATCAGAAAAAGTGTTAGGTTAGGTTAGGTTTGGTTTTGTTGGTTTGTTGTTATTTTATTTATGTGATAAACTCAAAAAAAAAAATTTCAAGCTGAAATTAATATAAAATTCGTTCGAAACTTATCAAATAACATCGGAAAAACATATTTTCAATCTCCAAACAAAGACCGGTGCATAAATGAAATTTGACCATGTTTTTTTGTTTTTTCATCAGTGAGTTCTGATATGGTAATAATTTCGGTGAATTTATAGTATCACACCGGTCTATATTTACACATTAAAAATATGTATCACGTAATGTTTACACAATTCTAAGACATTTTTCTTCTATGATATTTCCATCGGAAATTAAGGATAACCGAGATATTAATTTTTCAGGTTATTACTTTTGCTCAGTCACGTGTCGCCATGATTTGTTTACTTATGACGGGGGTGGTCTGACCCCCTGCTAACTCATTGCTCCAGGCCTCCTTCTTCCCTCTTTAAGCGTCTGGGGCATGAACAACGGGTTGGGTTTGGTTAAGTTAAGTTTTCTTGGTTGGTTGGTAATATAATTTATGTTATTTATTCTAAAAAAGAAATCCAACTTTTCTGTTATGACTGTTGGGTAGGGCAAGGGATATCTAAAAAAAACACATGATTTCCAGCTGAAATGAATATCAAATTCGTTTGAAACTCATCAAAATACATAGAAAAAACCTATTTTTAATATCAAAATAAGCGGTGTGATACTATAAATTGACCATAATTTCTTGTGCAAATGTTTCGTTCTGTAGAGAATTAGGTGCCTAGGCGCGCACTAATTTGTCTTCCTGGCGGTAATGAGGACGCATTCTGCCGTGGTGCTTTTTCACCGCGGCGCCCGGGGCAGTTTCATTTTCAGCATGACGTGCGAAGGTTGTCTCCTGTCTTATATGGACGTAATTTGCGAATTTAGGGACCCTTCAGTTGTTCAAAGACCACGGCATTGTTCCTTTGCTTTCAGACCGGAAAGAAATTTGTTTCAATGTAATATGAAAATTATGCTGTGGCTCGACGTTTCCCGCCATCATAATAAATCACTCAGCCACCCGGGCTGCATAAGCACCGATGCGCCCACATCATCTCACGTCCAGAAAAAGCATCAAGTTACACCATATCATAGAAAGTTCTTTATGTTTAATATATCGGAGTCCGGAAGACAGAGCCCCCCCTCCAGGAAAGGAAGTTAGGTAAGGTAAGGTAGGTTTGTTTAGCTAGGTTGGTTAGGTCTGTTTTTCATACCCACAAAGGTAAAGTTACGTTTATTTTAGAAATATCCATTTTTGAACACATTTGTACAAACTACAACAGTGTCCACTATGAAAAACAGTGAAAATCCGGCATTTTAAAAATCGTTTTCTATCAATTTCGGCCGCGGGTTAGTCATGACTAATTACCATTTTCTTTCGTAAATGCTTAGTTTTGTAGATATAGGTGAGTGAAGATATAGGTTTGGTTAGGTGAGTGTGTAGTGGCTCCTCTCCCCTAACCCAACTGAGCTCCGGCCACGCCCCTACCAGCCAATCAGCGTACAGCACATGAACATGAAATGCTAGTGACAGGGGGGGAGGAGGTTCGAAATAAAGGGAGGATTGAAGTGAATTTTAGGAGGAGAGAATAGGTGCAGTGGTAAACACCACTTGCGTGAGGAGTATAAGTTGGAGCAGCAGCAACTCGCCCGGACGCGGCCAGGAGGCGACAGGGCAGAGTCAGGCTAGCGTCAGGTCAGGCGTCAGGTGCGTGTTGGGTTGGGTCATGGATTCTCAGTGCTTGGTCGGCTTGATTGTGTGTGTTGTTTTCTTGGTTGGAGGAAATGTCTTGGTCTTCTGTCTTGGTATTCTTCTTAGCTTGATGTAGATTTTCTTCTAACTCTCCTCCTCTTCTTGCTCTCTTGAAGTGTCCATTCATTCATGATTGGGTCTTGTTGTTCGTCTTCCTCGTGTAAACACTGGTTTGGAAACAGAGTAGTGGATGAATGGAAAAAAGTTACCAAATATCATCATTAACTCGAATACGCTGAATAGCTTCAAACACAGGTTGGGTGCTTTAAGGAGCAATAGAACATAAGAACATAAGAAAATCAGAGGTCTGCAATAGGCCGGTTGGTCTGTGCATGGCAGCTCCTGTCGAGAGTTACTATCACTCTCTATCATCCATGAATCTATCTAGCCTCCTTTTGAAACTTTCCAGAGTTCCCGCACTTACTACAAAGTTGCTAAGCTTGTTCCACTCGTCCACCACCTATTTTGTGAACCAGTTTCTTCCTATCTTTCTTCCTATCTCCCTGACCCAGCTCAGTTGCTACCTGACCCAGCTTGGAGAAGGTCGTGCCCGCAAGTGCTCCCGTTAGGTATCAAGGAAAATGGCCGCCTTGGATCAAGTTGGGTGTGTCTTGTGGAAAGAGAGGGGAGTGTGGGGAAAGACGACCCTCCTTGCCACTCTGTTAAGGCAGCTGGGAAGCTGTAGAGTGAGGTTGACACTAAAGGGGAAAAAATGAAGCCCTCAGGACGGAACTACCAGGTAGGTGTCCTGTCTAGCAGTGGTCACCCAAGTGAAGGAGGAGCAGGTGTGGAGAGGGTTGTCCCCCAGGGGACTAGGGTCAGGCTCTGGAAAGCCGGACCAGGGTGTGGAGGTAGTAACCCTACCAGGTGCCGCAGGAAGCTGGCGAGGAAGAGAAGAGGCAGGACGGTATGGATCAAGGAGAGAAAGGGCAGTTGTACAAACCCTGCCCACAGGTAAGGTCGTAGAAGCAGACAGCCAGGTGAGGTTTATGGATAGGGCTTTTTGTGTGTGAGAGATAGGAACGTAGGACTAGGGTGTGTTTTCCTGGGGCTGATAGGGTACATGTAGCCAGAGAGGTTAGACAGGGTTTTGTCAGGGAGGGTGCAAATTAACCAGTAGTGTGTCTTAGTGTGGGAGTGAAACGACATAGGTAAGGTTAGGAGTGAGGAACTTTTCAAGAGGTATAGGAGGCGCTGGGGAAGATTAGAGATAGGGAGGGATCCCGGATAGGCATGTGGTGTCTTGCCTAGAAGAGGGGTTGGTCGTGAATGGCTGTCCAGGGCAATTGCTATAAATTGCCGACTGGAAAACATTGTGCAAAACAATGCTGGGCATTCATTGATAACTGGCAACGATTCTATGGCAAACGACTACCTGGTAAGGAAATGCGACTTTATGCACTTGTCTCGTGAGGGGTAAAGACGTTGTCTGCATCCCTGAGCGTGAATTTGTCAATTGAAGAAGGGTTTCGCCAGTAGAGAGAGTGGGTCGGGGAAAAGTGGGAGTCAAAAACAAGCAGGTCCTGGGAAGTTAAATTAGTTGCTCAGACAAGGGGTAAAACAGGACCAGGGAAGGGTAGGTTTAAATGTGTACTATACAAACAGTAGGGAATGCTATGAAAACGCTTAGAGCGGTTGTGGCAAATGAGAATGTAGATCATAGCAATCACCGAAAACTTGATGAATCTATGAGCAAAATTTTTTATCAGAGTACCACATAGAAGGGTACCACCCATTTTCACAAAGACAGGGAAGGTAGGAAGGAGGCCGACTCTTCATCAAGGATACATTAAAATGTTGTATTAATAATTCAATAAAGGTGAAATAGGAACCGAGTCTGTGTGGGTAGAAATCACAGAAGGAAGAGAAAAATTTATTATGGGAGTGGGATTTACAGGCCTCCAAGTCTTGGCAAAGAAGCAGCTCAGCCCATATGGCAGGAAATGAGTAGGGCAGCAAAGTATAAATAAATCCCCATGCATTATGGGGATTTCAACTTCAGAAATATTGACTGGGACACATTGTGCTAATTATGAATCTGGAAGACTTCCAGACGAGTATTGGTGACAATTTTTTGAAACAACTAATTACAGAACCTACTAGAGGCAGACAAATATATTAGACCAAGTATTAACAAATAAAGAAAATATTATCAGAGATATCGCAGTAGGGGAAGAACTAGGTAACAGTGATCACAGAGAAATCAGGTTCACACACTAAATTGGGAAACGAAAAACAATGACAATATGGTCAGAGTCCCAAACTTTCGGTTGGCGGATTATCAGGGTTAAGAAGGTACCTAGGTGAGGTCACCTGGGAACAGTCAATGCCATTCCCCAGTAGGAAGGTGAGGTCATAGGATGACGAATACTGATCATGACTATAATATATCTACTAGTATACCAAGCATAAGCACAAGAACAAAATATACCATACACAAAAATTAGGTCAAATAAGAATGAGCCAAGGTGGATGACCAGAAAACTTAAACATGACATAGGAATAAAGAAAGGAATATATAAGAAATTAAAGGGAGGGGAGGAGCAGCTCAGAAACAGGTATAATGAACTATCTAGGAATGTTAAGAAAAATGTAAGGAAAGCAAAGAGACTATGAACCAAAAGTAAGAGAATCCAAGGCGAATCCCAAGGGATTTTTCCAGGTATATAGGACAAAGGTCAGGACAAAGTTGGGCCTTTAAAGTCAGGAGGGAGAAGGAGCAAAATGGCAGTGAAGAAATAAGAAAGCATTGAACAGCTACTTCTTATCAGTTTTCACAGAAGAAATTTATGATGAAATTCCAGAGGTGGAACTGATATTTAAGGGAAAGGAAGAAGAGAAATTAAAGAATATCACTATCAGAAAAGAGGATGTCTTAAGAAGATAAATAAACTGAAGAAAACAAAATCCCCAGGGCTTGGATGAAATTTTCCTCGAAGTCTTGAAAGAGTGTAGAAATCAGATTAGCCGGACCCCCTCGTGAAACTTATTTACAAAATCATTAGACACTGAGTTGTGTCAGACTTGTGGAAACAGGGAAATGTAGCAAATCTATATTCAAAAAAGGAGACAGAGCATCAGCGTCAAATTACCGGCCTATCAGTTTGACGTCAGTGGGGAAATTTCTTGAATCAATTATAGCAGATACAGCATCCGGATCAAGATCTAGAGAAAAGCAAATTAATCTACGACTCAACATGGGTTTACAAAGGGAAAAATCTTGTCTAACAAATCTGCTATCGTTTTAGAAAGTCTTCGAGGTAGTAGATACGAAAATTACGATGTTATTTACTTAGACTTTTAGCAAAGACTTGACAGAGTACCGCATCAGAGGCTTCTTGAGAAAATTAAGGCTCATGGTATCGAGGGGAAAGTTTTAAATTGATAAAATCATGGCTCACCGATAGAACTAGAGAGGGTCAGCGTAGATGGTGTTAAATCTGAGTGGGGCCGTGTAACAGTGGGTTCCCCAGGGGTCAGTACTCAGGCCCAATTCTTGTTCATAATCTACATAAACGATCTAGATACTGGGATCAGCAGTGACATAAGCAAGTTTGTGGATGACACCAAAATAGCGGCAAATTAATTCAGGCAGGATGCAAATGCATTGCAGGAGGATCTAAATAAAACTGCAGGTGGTCAGAAAAATGGCAAATGAAATTCAACACCAGCAAGTGCAGAAAGCGTACTTAATATTGGAAGAACAAATACTTATAATGTATACAGCCCAACAACATCAACCTAGAGAAGTCGCCTTGTGAAAGAGACCTAGGGATACTTAGGCCCCTGACCTACGGCCTAGAAAACAGTGCGTTAATGTTCGAAATAAGGCAAACAGAGTATTGGGTTTTATCTAGAAGTGTAAGTAACAAGAGTGCAGAGGTCTTATTGCAACTATATCTTAGGGGTAGTCAGGCTGCACCTCGATTATGCGGTTCAGTTCTGGTGCCCCTTATTATATTGGTATAAATTCACTTGAATGGTGCAGCGAAGAATGACAAATGATTCCTGGACTTAGAAACCTTCCATATCAGGATAGGTTAAAAAACTTAACTTGCATTCCCTAGAAAGACGAAGAGTGCGGGGAGATATGATAGAAGTATTTAAGTGGGTGAAAGGAATCAATAAAGGAGATATGGATAAAGTTCTTATAATATCCGAGCAGGATAGGACTCGGTTACGAGTTTGATAACGTGGCGCGGATACGTCCGGATACACTGACCTGCCCCAAGAAATTAAACTCCTAGTTCTCAAGAAGTTCTTTGAAACTAATGAGATCGTGGGGGTCACCAAGGTGGAGCGACTGAAGCTTCATGGTGACATCAAGATCACCTTTGCCGAGAAGGGTATGCCCGTACAGCTCGCGGAGATCCCAGACATCAGCGGCATTCCATTTAATGATTGCCTACAAGTGGGACAACCTGAAGCAAGGAGTAATCTCACGCCAAAATTGCCCGTGGTTCAAGCAGAGCTGAGTGAGCTCCTCAGGGGCAACTCAAGTTGTGAAGAAGCTGTCCGACACCACTGCCCTCATCGGACACCATACAACCTTTCCCAAGGAGGCTCAACTGGTGTTGGGTAACTGTGCCAGTCAAGCCCTACTGCAGACCGAAACGCTTGTACAAATGCCAGCACTACGGACACACTGTCAACAAGTGTGAGGCCGGAGGACACCTGCTCCATATGCGGCAGCCCCGGACACCCTCCACACTGTGAGGGCGCATGTTCCCACCCTCATCTTACTTACTTCTCTTAGTCTTACTCTTACTCAGTTCCGTCACCTATTCTTTTGGTAGCATGGTCATTCTTTTGGTAGCATGGTCGAGGGTCTAGGCACATGGGTATGGTAATTCTGGTATCAAGTCACTTGGATGGAAATAAAGGTAAAATACTGTGGGAGAAATGAATAACACCTAAAGTACTCTAAGAACAAGTTTATTAATATGAAATCAAAGGGGAAAAGATATAGTATTAATCATAACTACCAGGCTCAACTCCTGGGCTTATTGCAGACTCAGTTCCTTCTTCACTTACTTTCTTATTTACGTATTCAACAGTAACTACTCAGATCTTACATTCTTACTGCACACAACATTATTGGTGTTACATTACCTGGCATAATAGGACCAGTTCCTTGACCCTACACACAATACATAGTACATGGCACTCATTGTAGATTACTTTACTCAACATACTCGTTAATAATGACAGCATATACAGGGGTCCACTTCAACATGGGATAATTATTTCCAACTAATTATCCCTAACAAACATGTTACAACCCTCTCTGTGGACCTATACTTCCAAGGAGTAACCCAAGGTAGAACGCTAGGGCTCACGACCGTTGATATTGAGGGTAGCCAGACACATGGCGAGTCTGGAGTCTGGCCCAACGAAGCCGTGGGGCACATTAATCAGGCCGCATCGGTGCCATCGTTTCATATATGATCCCTGCTGGTCATCTACTACATCCGAGGCCGCTGTTGAACGAGGCAAGAATCACAATGGGATCTGGAGAAACATGGAAGCAGCGTCAGGGAAGGACTGGGAAGCATGACAACACACACAACTCTCTTGTCTAGACGACAGACGTATTTACGTTATATTACTTCTACACTGGGTGAATGACAATTCAACTGTTAAATCATGAACACTGGTGAACACTGATATTCACTACAATTGACTGAATTAACTGAATGGCTACACAAAAACATACCTGGAGAAACATGGAAGCAGCGTCAGGTATGCTTTCCCTGCCCAACTTGTGTATATATACCCCTGAGTTGCCAGTGATCGCTACTCACGCAATGACAGTAATTACAAATAAACTAACTGTTACTCATTCAAAGATGACCCTCAGTTGACAAAGGTCTGGCGAATTACTTGAGTTGATTTACACAGACTAATTCAAGATTGAACTTCCCAGGAGAAAATGGAATAACAACGCATTGATAACTGTCTTCACAAAGGCGGGATTCTGGGAGGGAACACAAGTGTAGCGTCTATGGGGAAAAACACGTCTTCTCAGGGGTCGCTAACTCACTCATGTTTCTTGGCGTGGAGTTTAATAAGAATCATTAGTTAAATAGATCAGCAGTCAACGTGACCATGACAGGAGGATGGGCCAAGGAAGACCCTTGCTCTAATACTCCCTCGAGTCTACCACGGACGTTGCTGCCGAGCGAGCCTCGGCTAGGCTGTGTGTGATCAACAACTCCAGTCACTGGTGGACGCAGACTTATCCGTCCATTAATCTTGGCTATATGCATTGAGCAGGATTGGTATCTTTGATTGGGGATAAACTAGCAGAAATATAGTTATCCCAAGTTAAGTATTGAACCCATGAATGTTGGTGTTACCAGTGGTACTGTTATTATTGGAGTTGAGGCCACCCACCACTGACTGCTGATTAAAAGGGCCATGTTGTTCCTTCCGAACTAACAGGATGTATTTGGTATTATTTTAATTTTGGATTTTGTCGAGTGGGTTATGTATTCATCTATGTTGACAATGAAGTAATACCCTAAGTGCGTAATGTAATCAAGAATGATTTATTTTGCTACTAATGTAAAGTCAGGCCTAAGGGGCCCAGTCTAATCTGAGTGAACCTAATTAATATCTTATTCACTCCATATGTTAATAAATATTAAATTAGTAAACTACAAGTATCACACATTGGTTCTCAGAAAATTACTATTGTAACTCACGTGCCTAGAAGCTCGCTAGCAGGCTACCTAACAGTTCCATGAGCTATGTTATAAGAGTCTGGGTGGTGGCAGGCTAACATGGTAAATAGAAAAAGTGTTTTAATAAGAATGACATGGTTCCCCAGACTGATCCATGGTTTAGAATATCACTACATACTATATATGAAACAAGAAATGAAGCAAAGAAATATAAGAGATACTTAAACAAGAGTATAAGCAAGAATATAAAGAATATAAAAGTATTGAAGAATAATAACAGAAAGGATAGTAAAAAATCGCAACCTTACAGGGTCAAGTCAAACCCAAAGATTTTTTACCGCTATGCAAAGTCGAAATTAAAAACGTGAGTAGGAGTATCAGACCCGAGGCTTGACGATGGTAGTTATGCAGATTCTGACGAGGATAAAGCTGAAGCATTGAACAGCTTCTTTTCCTCAGTGTTCACGAGAGGATGCAATTAGCCTTCCTGCGTTTGAGGACAGACGGTTCGACGTAGCATTGATCCTCATTGTGTTCACAGAAGAGGGTATTAGAAATAAACTGTCCAGGCTAAAGGTCCATAAGAGGCCCGGCCCTGACATGGTGCATCCCAGAGTGCCAAGAGAGTTGTGCAACGAGCTTGCAGAGCCCCTGAAGATCCTGTTCTGTAAATGCCTGGATGAACAAAAGGTCCCCAGTGATTGGAAAATGGCTTATATGAGTCCTATCTTCAAGATGGGCGATCGTGCTGGTTTGCCTGGTTGAGGCGCTGAAAGTCCACCATCCTGCACAACAGACCACCCTGTTTGTGCACGACCACCATGCGAGAGCACATTTCTGTTGGCTCTCCAACGGGCACAGGCTCAATGATGCTCCTCCTCACGTCTTCCTCGAGCTGCTGGCGAACCTTTTTGTAGATATGGTGGGGTATTGTTGCGGGCGGGTGCACCGCACACGGCTTAGTGAATGTGGTAGGAAGTCCTTGCATTTCGGCAGGGTGCCTATCACCGCGAATGCCGTACATCTGAAGTGCTCAACGAACCATTTCTCCAGCCTCTCCACATTTTCTTCTTTCAACTTGTATGGGGGCATCGTGGGTCGGGCAGGGGTGCTTGGCTCCTCTTCGATGACCCCCATGGCGCCCACTGCATACAGATAAAGACAAGTACAGAGACCGGATGCCTTCCACGAAATACAGGCCCGTCCTGGTTGTGGCATGTCCCACGGTGACTTGGCACTCCTTGCACCCGAGTATGTTCACTCCTCCTCCAGCGATGTGGTTCACTGTGATGTGGGCTCCGTCCATGTGGTGTAGGTCTCGCCTGAGAGCACGGAAGTGCTGCAGCCAGGCCAGACACACCTGTGCACCAGTGTCTGCTGGAGGTACAGTTGCCGTGCCTCCGCGCCCTGCTGCAGTTGATCGACACCGTTAAACTGGCTGTGTCCTTCGTAAGGCCCGGGTGAGGGCTGGGTTGTACTGGTGACTTGCAGACGTGCACGAGGTGTCCCTCCAGGCTGCACTTGTAACAGGTTAAGTGCAATGTGGGACACTTCTGGTTGCCAGCACACTTGCCGCGCACGCACATTAGACAACATCGCTGAGGTCGGATTCGAGGGGTACCGGCGTTGCTTTGCGATGGTGGCTCTGGTTTAAAATGGCGGGTTCCAGCACCTGCCACCACTCCTGCACAAGACATGGAAGTGGTTCTCTCTGCTGACTCACACACCTCACATGCACAAATAACGTCGCCCACAGCTGTCAAAAGTGGGAGCCGGCGCAACACTTCACCTTTCATACTGGGGTTAGCGAGCCCCATCAATAGTTTCTTCGCTGGCATGTAGTCATCCAAGCTTTAGACTCACATTAGGGGCACTGAAACTTGCATTCCTCAGCCTTTGACCTGCACCTCCGTATACCTGGACATGTTGTTGCCGGGTTCTTGTGTATGCAAAAAAGTCTGCCCACTCACCCACAACGCACTGCTGCACTGCTGCACCTCTGTGTCGCACAGAAGGCAGACGTAGCCTGCTGCTAGAGTCTGTGGCTTGTTGCATCCGTAGCTGTAGGTGGCGACGATGAATGCCTAGGCCATGAATTTGGTGAGAGACATGCCTATGGAAGCTTTGCCTGGTGCCATTCGGGGCAGGTGGGTGCCATGCTGCCTGGGTCTGCTGTGGGGCATAGGATACAGCAGGCCTGTGTTATATATGTGTATGTTTTTATGCTGCCTTTATTAATTATATATAGATTATATATTATGTGCCTTCTTACCAAAGTTATAATGTGTTAGGCACATTGTGCGACAACAACAACAATACACCACCAGAGTAAGAGTCAGCAAGTGGCTTCTCCTTCTCTCATTAAATCAGTCCTCCGTTATCCCATTTTCTCTAACTTACTGAAACCAACCTCTCTATAAAAGGAATTTGAATGTCAACTTAGATATGTTTGATTACAGTTAAAGCATACAAGATCCTTTGTGAGTGATGTTGAATACTTTACCTGTTCTTATTGTTAGTAATAGGGTAGGAAAGTGAGTGTTGAGTTTGTTAATCAAAACGATACCCGCGGTATCGCCCCTGAGAATGACCATGAGTTTCCAATTGCTACTGAAGTCAGATTATTTTGTTGCCCAAACATCAGAGAATCTGATGGTTGTAGTTTAGAGTTTGTCAGTTGTCTATTTAAGAAAGTCATTAATCTCCTGAATTATTCTGTCAACTGGTATAATCTCCAAGAACTAACGTCTCCCCGTGAATAGCTCCTTGTTCGCCTCAGGCCTGAGCTCGCCGAATTAATGTTATCAACGTGTATATTCCACCTTTTCCTGGCCAGCTCAACCTCTGATTAGATTATATGAATAGACATAGGAAATTACCCTGATCAAGAACACCGGAGTTCATAATTAAGTATACGGTGATCCAAAATGGTAGAGAAGGTCTGGTGTTGGTAAGATCGACCTTTCTGGTACGAATACGGGGCCCAATCCCAGCGGGGCACGTATATACTTACACGAGGGAGAATCACGCATTCGTGACTCTTCCTCAACGTATCTCCAGGCCAGTGTGTTGAGCTGATGACGTACCGTGGGTCGGTAGCCGAGTTGACGATACACTGACAGGATCAAACTGTGAAGTCCTGCAAATCAGGCCCCAGCCCTTGGAGTTGTGATCTACAACCACCCTAACAGCGATCTTCATTTGTTATACCCAGGATATAACCCTGGGGCACTCCTCACAGTTACATGGGCCTAAGTATTATTGTATCTTGATTGAGGGATTACCTAACAGAAATATGGACATCCCAGGTTAAGTAGCGAACCCATAAATGTTGATATTACCAGGAAATATGTTATGTGAGTTGAGTACATGAACTGAAGGAAAAGTATCATGTTCATGCCGATAGAACGTGATGTTGTGGGGTTTCGTGATATTTGGTTCACACTCAGGATGGGATGGAGAAAGGAAACTCACAATGTGCTCTCTGTATACAGATTGTATTGGATGTACAGTGCAGCTTGGTGCTGGGAAGTGGCAGCGTGGTTACAAGCGTGATGTAGAGAGAGCTGGTTGGTGAGGGTGCTCAGAGGAGGATCAGCTTGTGGGTCGCCATGGTCGCCGGCGGGAGAGGGCCGCCAGGCAGGAGTGGAGGAGGAGGTGTTGCTTGAAGACTGGCTGTAGGTAGAAAGAGCGGTCACCACGAGGTGTGGGTCGCCATGGTCGCCGGCTGGCGGGCGCCAGGCAGTGGAGGAGGAGGTGTGCTTGAAGACAGGCTGTAGGTAGAAGAGCGTCACCACAGGAGGTGAGATCTTATATAGCAGAGGTAGGCGTGGCTTAATAGTTGACCTCGTCATGGCAGGCACTGGTTGCTGACCTAAACCACGAGGCATACACTGGGAATTCGCGGGTCGGCTACTCAGCGACAAAAGCGTTTGTAGGGAGGAATCCATTACAATATTCCCCTCCGGGCGGTGTAGGAGACTTGTTGTCTGCAGTTGCATGGCACATGTGAGGCAGAACGGGCGGTGCATGCCACATGTGAGACATAACGGCGAGGGCGTGGATGAGCCGGCCGCTAGGGGAGACAACTGTCTAGACACACGAGATCTGTGGGAGAAGAGAGGGAGAAAAAGGGTGTGTGGGGGCGATGAATGTTGTGCTTCCCTCGTGGCAGGTACAGAGTCCTCAGATGCGCCTGCTGGGGTCGGTAGGACGTGGTGCTTGGGGCAGGAAGAGGAGCTGGTGTCTGCTTAAAGAAGCAGTGCTGCTCTAGGGTGTCTAACCTGCAGTGTAGAGACAGTAGCTGTAGAGCCGATGAGAGCTGCCTCTGTGTGGATAAGCCAGTCTTCCATGTTGCTTGAAGACTGGGAGAGTGATCGGTTTCTCCTCCATCCTGTGTGAGTGCGAATCTCCGGGGGTCACCATTTGTGGGGTACGTGATGTTTCTCCTCCATCCTGTGTGAGTGCGAATCTCCTGGGGTCACCATTTATGGGGTAATGGATATTTTTCTTCCATCCTGTGTGAGTGCGAATCTCCGGGGTCACCATTTGTGGGGTTTCGTGATATTTGGTTCACACTCAGGATGGGATGGAGAAAGGAAACTCACAATGTGCTCTCTGTATACATATTGTATTGGATGTACAGTGTACAGTACAGCTTGGTGCTGGGAAGTTGCAGCGTGGTTACAAGCGTGATGGAGAGAGAGCTGGTTGTTGAGGGTGCTCAGAGGAGGACCAGCTTGTGGTGCCATGGTCGCCGGCGGGAGCGAGGGCCACCAGGTAGGAGTGGAGGAGGAGGTGTTGCTTGAAGACTGGCTGTAGGTAGAAAGAGGTAGGTCACCACGAGGTGTGGGTCGCCATGGTCGCCGGCTGGAGCGAGGGCCACCAGGTAGGAGTGGAGGAGGAGGTGTTGCTTGAAGACTGGCTGTAGGTAGAAAGAGGTAGGTCACCACGAGGTGAGATCTTATACAGCGGAGGTAGGCGTGGCTTAATAGTTGACCTCAGTCGTGTAAGGCTGCGCTGGTTGCTGACCTAGACCACGAGGCATGCACTGGGGAATTCGCGGGGTCAGCTACTCAGCGACAAAAGCGTTTGTAGGGGTGGAATCCACTACAATGTTATAAGTTGATTTGGGATAGTGTCAAGTGTGTCATATTATCCACTTGCAGTAACAATGGAATAATATATTGAAGAATTGAAGAAGTAGTTTGTTACTTATAAAAGTAAGACCTGAGGTCCAGTGTTATCTGACAGTGTGTGATAATTTCTAAATCTTACTTGTCAAAGAAATAATACAACAGTTGTCTAATGAAGTAATGAGTAGTAGTTGTTGAATGGTATAATAAGTACTTGGAGTTGTTTCATGATATAATAAGTACTTGTGGATCTATTTTAGCGATAATACAGTAAGACTTGAGTGTCCAGTTTTGTCTGGGTGAATTGAGGTAACATCTTATTCACTCACTGTGTTAATAAATATTGAATTAGTAATCTACGAGTATCACCTCTCTACTCCTTCTAAACATTGGTTCCCAGAAAATACGACTAACTCACGTGCCTAGAAGCTCGCTACCTAACAGTTAACTAAGATATGTTATATTCTAATAAAATCCTGGGTGGTGGCAGGCTACCGTTGTAAATATAATAAGTGTGGTAATAAGAAAGACATGGTTTCCCAGATTAATCCATGGTTTAGAATATAACGAACAAAATATATGGAAGAGATTATAATATATATGAAAGAAAATGAAAAGGAAGAACATTGACTTGGAAAATATAAGCAGAGAAACATAAGAGTTACTTATATAAGAATATACAAGAATATAAGGTATATATCTAAATAAAGAATTGAAGAAGGATAACTCTATAAAACAGGATACTCATTGAAAAGAAGGCTACAAAGAACATATAAATATAGGAATAAATAAGAATACTCAACAAGATATCAAAAGATGCCAAGAACTCCAGTGGCAGCTTAGATGGAATATTAAAGTGAAAGAATTTGCGCCACTACAAATGATGGCAGATTAGGTGGGATATAAAATGAGAAGAACTCGGCCCGTTCACAATACTGGCAATGAGGATGGGATTCACAAAGTGTTGGTGAAGTCCTTGAAGAAAGGATAGTGACCACTGAAGGGAAGGCTACTCTGAACCTGGAGAATTTGCGTGAATAGAGGAACCATGACTGGCGTCAGTGGATACATCGGACGAGTGGGGGAGTTTGATGCAGACAAGGAGAACTTCACATCATATTGTGAGAGAATGGCTTCTTCCTGGCAAATTAATTAATGGACGACGGTGGTGATGGTCAGAAGAAGAAGGCCCTTGAAGAGGAAAGGAAAGCAATTTTTTTGACAGAGGTAGGAGCTAATGTTTATTCTACTCTGGTCAATCTGCTTTCTCCAGACAAACCCAAAGACTCCTCACCAAGATTACCAAGATTCTGAAGCAACATTTTGATCCTGCTTCACATGAGATTGCTGAAAGTTACAAATTTGGCACAAGAGATAGAGGGAAACATGAATCAGTAAGTGATTATATAGTAGCTTTGAAGAAGTTATCCATTCACTGCATTACCTTTACAAGCTGTTGATAGATAAGAAAGTTGTAGATACATTTCCAAATGTTGAAATAATGCTACGGATGTACTTGGTGCTCATGGTCACAAATTGTTCTGGGGAACGTTCTTTCAGTAAAATGAAGTTTATTAAAAACAGACTTCGTACTACAATGTGTCATGATAGGCTCAGCCACCTGGCTTTGATGAGTATCGAATATGACATCCTCAGAGAGATTGACTTCGAAAAGTTGATCAAAAACTTTGCAGCGGCCAGGTCCGTAAAGTGCCTGGTCTGTAAATAAAGGTAATGTTTATTTTCTATTTTGCAACTGATCAATGTTTGTGTTCAATATACCCATTATCCATGGTCGAGGTTATTTTTATTAAAATTCTTGTTTTTCCAACATGTTCATACCTTTGTTATAATTTTATCAAATTCATTAAATTGTTTATTTGTTTTACTATTGGATGCAAAACTTCAATTTTATTTATAGTTGAGTTAATACTTATTCTGAATCTATTTGACCTGGACTAAAGAAGCCTATACATGCATTCTTGGACAGAACCATTATTTGAGTAGAGGTTATCTGATTAATAATGCAAAGAATCATCTCTCTGTAACAACTAATAATATATTCTTTCTGTGAAGTCTCTTGAAATTTTTGACATGTGCGGTAGTAGCTATATCAGGGCTGGTCGACTTGAAACGCATGAATGACTCAGTCTTGTCTCACTTTTGCTTTTATTTCCATCTCGCGATCGACTTCTTTTCCTTTTACACTGATCGCTTGTTAGCGCGCCGGTCACGTCTCTGTACGCACTGTTGGCAAATACGGCATGCACCGGCTCCTGAATGTCTGAACCCGCTCCAGTGTTGGTCAAGTCTTCTGAAAGAGCTCACACTCGGTGCCGTCAAACACTCTCTGGTAGATTGTTCCAAGAGTTTACAACCCTCACCCGAAAAAGTTTGCCCTCACGGTTTTCTGGACTTGCGGCTTCTTCAATCTTGAGCTGTGACCCCTTGTGGGGCGAGCGTCCGCCAGCTCAAGTAAGGACACTCAACTGAGTAGTGCCCCTGAGATGCTTATTACACCTCAACTAGGTCCCCCTTGCCCGTCTGTAGCATAAGCTAGGCAAGTTCAGGCGCTCCAATCTCAGGAGTGAAGTGCCTCCCCATCTGGAGTACTGTCACCCCATCTGGTCCCCGAGATATGCTAGGGACTGTCAGTTGGTTGAAAATGTTCAAAGGAGGGCCACCAGACTGGTGCCTGCACTCCGGCACCTCAGCTACCCTGAGAGATTGGAGCGCCTGAACTTGCCTAGCTTATGCTACAGACGGGCAAGGGGGACCTAGTTGAGGTTTATAAGCATCTCAGGGGCACTACTCAGTTGAGTGTCCTTACTTGAGCTGGCGGACGCTCGCCCACAAGGGGTCACAGCTCAAGATTGAAGAAGCCGCAAGTCCAGAAACCGTGAGGGCAAACTTTTCGAAGTGAGGGTTGTAAACTCTGGAACAATCTACCAGAGAGTGTTGTGACGGCACCGAGTGCGAGCTCTTTCAAGACAAGACTTGACCAACACTGGAGCGGGTCCAGGTACATTCAGGAGCCGGTGCATGCCCAGTACTTGCCAACAGTGTTACAGAGACGTGACCGACGCCAGGCGGCTAGCGAGCCGACCTTTGGTGAAGAATATAAATGAAAAGAGACGTGACCGATCGCCCAAGCGGCTAACAAGCCGATCAGTGGCGAAGAGGATAAAAGTAAAAGTAAAAGTAGAAGTGCAGGCACCAGTTTGCGCCCTCCTTTGAACATTTTCAACCAACTGACAGTCCCTAGCATGTGTGTGTGTGTTGGGAATTTGTACACTATCAATAAATATACAGTTAATTAAAAAAAATTCAATGTTCTAATTTCCTCAATATAACTGCATATGGCTTCAAAATTCTCTAAAGAAGTGTTCAAATTCAAAATTTCCCGGGGGGCTTACAGCGCCCCCGACTCCCATATGTTTAGGCTCGCTTCACTCGCCACCCCACCCTCGAGGGTAGTTATAATGAGGGGGGCCTCCACAAAGAGGCTGCCCATGGACCTCCACAGGTCTAAATCCGGCACTGGACCGCACGCTATAGTAGCACCAATAATAATGTTTTAAAACCGGGCTACTTTTCGTGGACAAATCACGCAAGTTGGTGTCTCTCACTGATGTGGTAACACTGCCCTGTGACTTCAGAAAGGTAAGCAGTGTGGTACAGCTCTCCACCAACAACCTATTATCATTGAAAGGTAAATAAAACTCACAATAATAAATAAAGAGAAATACAAAGAAACTACAAATATAATAAAGACTAAAGAAGAAAATAAGGCACAAGAACCATCACATACGTCACAACAACAACGAGTGTTGACTTTGTTCTTAGTGAGAGTGAGCTCTTGGACCAACCTGTCAAGAGTGTGACCTGTTTCATGGCCACACTTGACAACCACTGGAGCCGCTGACCTCCTTTAACAACACAGGTAATTAACCGTAATACTTTAGACCTTAACTAGATACTGTATTATACAACATTTCACCACAACATAACACTTTCTTACCTCCTGAAATAATGAATAAAGGTCAGTTTAGAGTAGAGGACATTTGATATTGGGTTTTTGTTTGTTTTAAAGGTGTAGTTAAGGGCTAACACCAGAAGGAGTTTGTAGAAATAGTTAACAAATTTTCTACACTAATAGTATGCTAACAAAGAGAAATGGAAACGACGATAGAACCTGACCTAACATACCCATAGGTTAGGTATGTTAGGTCAGGTTTTAATAGGTTCTACTTATTAGTGGAAGTGTTCACCATTAAACGTCTCTTGAACAGTGAGGTGAACAACAAAAGTGGCGCCGGGAGGAGAATTGTGAAGTGGGATAGAGTAAATAAATAAGTAAAAAAAATATACTTAAAATTATACTAGAAAATTGTCGTTTCTTTTGATATATTTAATATCACCAAAACAATATGTAGAGAAAAAATAAAGAAAATCAACAATCTCCTTCTGGTGTTAGCCTGAAACTACACCTTTACTGTTTTAATAATACGTTCAGACAAAAACGAGACGATTTTCATCCATGACACTTTTGGTGAACTTTTTCCATAGTTGAGACATCAGGAGTAATTTACAGAAGACCCGACATCAATACTGTATAAGAAACTTTCTGGATTGATTATTGGGTAATTTGGATAATAAACATCTGCTTATAATTGAAATTGGGTTTAAAAATAACCAGTTTTCACTGATTGTATTAAGGGATGCTGTATTATGTTGGGAAAAAATAAATAAAAATGGCTGAAATCATGTGCTAACCTAACCAGTAAGTTATCACTTGTTGCCACTATACGAAATCGAAGTTGAAACTATGTTTTTCTGATGGTTTATGATGTGTTATGGACGAATTTGACCTTCATTTCTGGCTCAAATCAATAGTTTCTGAGATAAGCCTCCCCCTCCCATCTCAGAATCTAAAGATTTTCTATAAAAATCAAGGTAAAAAGTGTTCTAAACACATTGAAACCAACGGAAAAACAAAACCCTAACATAACCTAACCTAATTGGGGAGCTCCATAGCCGTTCGATGTTCTGGGTGTACCGCCACATACGAACATACATAAAAAAATGTAAAATATCTCACTTAAACGTAATTTCTGCATGCCATTGAAGAAAAGTGTCATAAGAATTGTCAAAACTACTGATTGCAACTACAGGATAAAATTCGCAAGATGTTGTAGTGGCAATAAGTCAAATAATACCATCTAACCTATATTTTAACTTACCTGTATCTAGAAAATTAAGCATTTGCAGGATAAAATGAAGAGAACAAAGTAATCAGCATATAAAACTTTAAAAACAGCCACCATATTTCTGAATTGCAGATGGTCACCAGTTGTATATTAGCCAATTGTTGGAGCTTACCTCTATCATAAGTTCAGAGAGGAGACTTTGCTACAATACAGAGGCTAAATACTAAAAAGAACACCAAACAAACCTTTGAAAACCTGACCTAACTTATAAAAATTTTGAGAACTACACAGTCGGCCCTTAACATACGCGAAGTTTAGCATACACGATTTGCAAATACGCGGATTGCCCTGCCGGAGGAATATTCTGTGCATTGAAGTAATTGAAGTACATTCAACTTCGCTACATAACAATCCAACACGGACACCGCCCTCCAGAACCTCTCACACACACACACATAGCTCTCCCTCACTCAGTCAGTCTCGCTGTAACCACGCTTGTGTTGACATCAGCATTGTAGGTAAAATTATTACATTTCCGTGAATGTATTATATCAAGCACAGTATGAATAGAATTTCACTAATATAACAGTGTTTTAACCGAAAGCTATTAAAAAACGAGTAACATATCTTGAACATCGGAAGGTTAGGTAAAGTCTTTTGTTTTCATGTAGTTTATCCTAATTTACATTGAAATACATTACGCTTTCAGCAGAGCTACTATTTATTTCTGTGAATATGAAAATGTAATCTTTCTGCTGAAATGACTGATGTATTACAGTGGAAAGTGACTTAAAGCAATGACTTTCTTTCGTTCAAAAGATGTTACTGTAATTGCTTTTCGAATGGTTTTCAGTTAAAAACTGTCCTATTACAATAATATTCTATCCTAATTCACTTGTGATGCAACAGTTTTTAACTGAAACCATTCAAAAAGCAATTACAGTAACATCTTTTGAACCTAAAGAGCGAAAGTCATTGCTTTCGTCACGATTTTATCCCACTTTCCACTGTAATACGTGACGTCATTTCAGCAAAATATTACATTTCCGTGAATGTAGTATATCAAGCACAGTATGAATAGAATACAGGTTGTACCTCTCTAGTCCGGCAACCTCGACCTGACCGTGCAGACCATGGACTTTTCCGACCATGGAAATTCTCCTTCTCCTGGATAGATAATGACTTCATGGTCTCTTTGAAGACATATTGAAGGGTTAAATGTTGTACAGTAGCTTCTCAAATTTCGCTAGTTTTCAATTCAACGTTTTATTGAACACACACAAAAATTAAAAATTTGGCAGCTGAAACTCGAATTTCACCGGTTTGAACGTCACCAACGTCACACGGCACCGTAAACAGCGCCATTTCTCTGCGTACAAAGGATTCATTATTGTTTATTACTGAATGTCTTTTTGATTGAATTAATGTTTATGCAAAAGAGCAATACAATTAATAATAATGTGAGAATATTTAACACTGAGGAGACGAGGACGCATTGTTTTCATGGATTACAAAACCAGTGACTGACTGGTTCTACATATAAAACTGAAGAAAATAAGACCTTGGTTGTAGCTGTAGTAAAATTAATATGTTGTTTTTAGTAATGTTATTGAATGTTTTTAAAGGGATTAGCCCACCTGGGCACAGGTCACTGACCCACATCGGCCTTGGGGGCGAAAATTTAATAATAATAGTAATTCATAGTAAATAAAATTTATAATTAAAATTAAAATAAATAGAACAATAGAAGTAGCTAACCATTAATGGTAAAGAAAAAAGAGAGATCACGGGTATGTAAGTGAGCACACGTAAAACATATCACATTACTCTACATAAGAATATGAAAGCAACACTTAATTACCGCTCATATATATTTTAATTAATGTTTCTGATTTTTTATTGAATTAATGTTTGTGCAAAATGAACAATACAATTCATTAATAATATGTGGAATATTAAAACACACGTAAACTAGACGGCACGCATTGTTTTCAAGTATCGCTACAAACCGTGACTGATTGGTTCTACATATAAAACTGAAGAAAATAAGACCCTGATTGTAGCTGTAGTAAAATTAATGTAAAAAATTAATATGGTTGTTTGAAGTAATGTTATTTAATGTTAATAAATGGAACAATATAAGTAGCTAACCATTATGGTAAAGAAAAGTGAGACTGGCGATGTATGTGCAAGGCCATGTGAAAGCATATCGCCATTACTCTACATAAGAATATGAAAGCAACACTTATTTACTGCTCATATATTGAAGGGTTAAATGTTGTACTCAGACAAGCAGAGAGAAGAGAACAGCCGAACTGCCAGATGTAAACAAACCAATTCCCCAGCGGCTTTGTTGTTGTTTTTACGGGATTAGCCCACCCGGCATAGGTCACTGACCCACATTGGGGTCTGAGGGGCGAAAATTTAATACTCCTGTACTGTAATAATAATAATTCAGATAAGTTATAAAAAAATAAAAAATAAAATAAAATAAATAGCTGCCTATCTACCTATTGGACAAACTAAAATCATTCTGGACCACAGAATGCCGGACTAGAGAGGTACAACCTGTATCATTGTAATATAACAGTATTCTAACTGAAAACTATTAAAAACGAGTAACATCTCTTGAACATCGAAGGTTAGGTAAAGTCTTTTGTTTTTGTCATGTATTTTATCCTATTTTACATTGAAATACATCACGTTCAGCAAAACTACTCTTTATTTCGAGAATATATATTTTTTTAACTGAAACGATTCGAAAAAACACGCACTCTCTAGCCCTGTTCAAGGAGAAGACTGGGAGGAGCTGTTTGGTGCTGAAGACGATGACAAGGAAAATGATTTTGATGGATTTTTATGAAAATATTCAGAAATATGGTATCGTAGTATTTATCCAAGTGACTTTGGATAGAATATTATTGTAATACAACAGTAGGACGATGTGGAGGAGGCGGAGGGATAGAGCGGGAGGAGTGGTGACTGGCGGAGCAGGGACGAAGTGGAGATGCCAGCCAGTACATTACGGGTGTACAGTATTAATTGTTTTTATAGCTCTTTGCATTTAATATTAAATACTGTACATTACGCTTCAACAAAACTACTATTTATTACTTGAGAATATGGAAATATTTTTTGCTGAAATGACGACGATTACAGTGAAAGTGATAAATTTTAACGAAAGCAATGACTTTGCTTTCTTCGCTCAAAAGATACCTAATCGCTTCAATGGTTTTCAGTTGTGGATTATAAGGCTAATGATAGGATAGAATATTATTGTAATACAGACAGTACAACAGTTTTTAACTGAAAACCATTCAAAGTTTATTACGTAGTAATCTTTTGAATAACGTAAAAAAGTTAAGTCATTGTTTTCACGCGATTTTATCTCACTTTCCACTGTAATATGTATGTCATTTCAGCCAAAATATTACATTTCCATATCTATTTCTGGAATATATTCATTCAGTCACAGTTAAGGTAAAATATACTTGTGATGTAATATTTTAATGAAAATACGTATCGTAGTTTTTGTTTCAAATTTAATTAACAAAGATTGATGTTTCAACTGTAATGAACAAAAAATTGTACAGTATCTATAAATAAACTTTAATGAATGAATACTTTGTTTTACATCGCCCTGTGCTACCATACCATGGATTGGCTGCTTTGGCTTGCTATGATGACTAAGAGATCTGCCCTGCGACTGCAAATTCCACACTCACAGCTGGTGGTGCTATGTCAAGTTTCCATTGTTTGCTGGTAGTTACTGGTAATTATTTTTAAACCTAACTAAACTATTACCCGCTTAGAGGCTCAATTCCCCAATTTGCCAAATAATTTGGTCTTAAAAACTCGAACTACACACAGTATATACAGTAAATAGACATGGGGCCAGGGTTTTTAGGCAGCAAAAGTACACAGATTTTAACATTCACGGGTATCTCTGTTACCTAACACCTGCATATGAAGGGCCGATCGTGTGTTTATATATATATATATATATATATATATATATATAATATATATATATATATATATATATATATATATATATATATATATATATATATATATATATATATTATATATATATATAAAAATATACAGTAGTACCCCAATTTACGTCAATTGAAGAACAGGTACTGAAAGTGAAACCGCTGCAAAAGTGAACAAACAGAACATATAGAATTAATTCCAATAGAATTGGCCGTGGAACCACAGCTAATGGGGACTACCCTGGGATAAGCTCTCGCTTGAACAGGTTTTGTGTGAAATATAACAAGAGTCTAGGGACTGCTTTAGTATCCTGGTGGTCCAGCTGCTACGCTCCCAGTCACAACTCTGCGGCTCATATCGTGGGTCTGAATCCTGGCGGGTTGAGGTGTTGATTATATATATATGTATATAGGGGCAGGAAAACACTTTTATTTGAGTTGCAGGCTGCACTTTCAGGCATCGCTTGTATGGCTGTAAATAAAACACCTGTGCAAAATTCTCTATGCCATTTCATGCATACTTTACCTCTGCCGCATCACAATCCATCTTTTTTGTCAACTTTTAGTGTATACCAAAAATTAGGTGTCATTTAATGTTTTCAGATAATGATAAATTTTACATGGGTGACACTCCATTTAATTCACATGTTATTTTACAGGTACACCGTGACAGAAAATCATTACAAGTTCATATTGAAATTTTTTAGCGGAACCTTGCATCATTTTCCTAGACAATAATCTTTGCCTAATATATCCATCTCGATTCGTGATCCTGTCACCTCCAGTGCAAGCTTCAGTCATCACTTTTATGCCTCTCTCCAATCGCCTAAGTGCTGTTTGGCCACTGGGCAACCAATTGCTAATGGTGTCTTGCTAACGCTCATTAAACTGTAGATTTGATAGAGAAGCAATGTAAGGAGTAAGTTCAGTCTTGAGTTCATTCCTCCAGTTAATCATGGAATGATAGTTTTTCGCTTGCCACTCTTTAGTTTCGAGTCACCACCTTTCATGTTGACTACAGGAGGCACATCCTCATTCCCATCTCCATCTTTACCCTCCCTCATCAGTATAGTTTAACAAATTCTCGCCAACAGCAGCATCGTAAATCTTCCTCCCTCTTCAGATCTGCCAGTGCATTCTTCCTTTTGCTGATTCTCCTCTAATTTTTCTATCATTGAGACAGCTTTTTCTCTAACAGTCATGTCCTCTCATCTGCACACATACCTGCCAGCTAGTTGACCTGCAAGTATGCATTTCTCTGGACAGCCTTCTTCACTATCGCCTCCCTCACTATTCAGGTGTTTCATATATAGCAGGACTGAATATGCCTTGTCGTGTTACGGTATGTATCTTGGATGTAAAACCACATTGGAGCACTTGATCCTTTTATTATTGTAATGACAATTTTCAACCTAAGGGCCGGGCCCATAAGCATACAGCCTGAGGATTCTACTCCATAAGGTGTTCCACCTGACACACAGGGAGACTGGCCCACAGCAGCCAAGTCATCTTCAACAACACCTGTGATAACTCCTTTACAAACTCTATACAGGTATTTCTGATCCCAGGACAGATCTTTCTCCACTTCCATCATTAAAACACAGGGAAATCAGGGAAACTGACTGGCTGGAAGGCTTACAACTGGAAGCTCACAAAGACTCCTTTGATCTGCTTTTCCAATGGGACCACGCCAATGCTCAGGACCACTTGGTTTACCATCATAGTGATAAAACCGCGCTGAAAGGCAGCCTATTTCGCGGAAGCTAACATATGAAATAATGGAGCGGGTGACCAAGTAAATACTTCAAGATGATACCACCCATTTTCTGATCCTACATTTACATTGGTTCCATCACAAACCAACACACACACAATGGCTGTTGGGTTAGATTTTTCCACCAGAAACTCGTGGAATAGTTTTTGGCAATCTGCTTTCTCGTCCAGTCTTGGGAGTCACATGTGAGATATTCATTGCTGTACCAACCATGATGATAAATGATCTTTCACCATCATCCTCGAACTCCATTTCTCGGTCTTCTCATTCTTTATCATCACACGAGTGGCGGTCTTCTTACCATCAAAATAGAGTGACGTCAAATTATCTAAACTAGCCATCTCAATTTCTTGCCTCTTAAATCGGTATTTTTGTCTCGCATCCCGCAGCTTATGTGGTCCAATAACCTGACTCTTGTCATCCTTTGTGATAATGCCATAGTCAATTAAGGTGGCAGTAGCAATGGCAGCTCCAGCATAATCACTAATCAAGTATCGGTCACAAGCGGCAGCCAGTGTAGGGAGTCTTGTCCGGTTCTGTGAACTGGTGTCTGTCAGAGCCCTTGGATCAGGGACAAAATCAGCATCAGTATTGACGAGAGGAATATCTCTTGAATCATCTGAATTATCCTCAACATAAGGAATATCTCCAGCTACCAGATATCTATGTTTTTGCTCAAGCTGTCTCCTAACTCTGTCCGCATCATGCTTCTCTCTCTTGCCGTCACTCTGTCCCACATCTTCGTCACTTTCATGTCAACCCCTGCAATCTTCATCTTCCTATCACCTCGCTGGTCAAGGAGAAACTGCACCTCACGTTTGGGAACTTTTATAACACAATTACATGCCAGGTGATATCCGTCACACTCCTTAACTATGCACCTCACATCCTGACAGGAGGCAAGGGGACAATAACAGCTACAGATATCAAACAGCTCTTTCATTTCTACCTGAAATGCATCTTTTTTGCCTACATTCTTGTTCTTATTTAGTTCAATTCCTCTACTGTACAATTTTCTCAACCTTTCCTCAATAGTTTTTTGGCTAAGAAGAGGAACATTCTGCCTATCTCCAATTGCTTTTTCCCATATTTCTGAACAGTCCTGGGCGGCCATCTTTATAATCATTGAGACATCTGCAAACTTTCCGTCATCACATTTATATCGCCAGCAGTTCTTTAACATCTCGCCATTCGAGGGAAGTTTGTCCACTGGAAGAACACTTGCAGAGCCAAACAATGCATGATCTGTGGCTGCCCTCGTTAATACAGTAGCCATCTTGATAGCAAATTGATCAGATCACCTGAAAAGAAAAAGAAAAAGTTAGTTATTAGAGCAATTTCTGAAAACACATCATCAATAGGCTTCTTGTGCATTAGTAAATAACGCCAAAATTAGTTAATCAGAAATATAATGTAGTTAATCAGAAATATAATGTAGCCTAATTCAAATAAATGAAAATGGAAAGTATGTAACTAGTACTGTGCCGCCAACTTGCCCCATTTTTGTTGAGCCAACTTGTCCCAGCCGTACCAGTGATCATAAATAAATTATTTTGGTATATATCAAGAAGCCTAACGTGAACTGTTTCATGGATAAACAATCCTTAAGCGCTAAGTTGAATTATGGCTAAATTGGATACTACAGTACTTGTCTATAACCTCACACATGTTACAGCAAACCTTATAAGAGAATAAAATTTACTTACCAGCATCAAAATCAATTTTCCCCCACTCTAATCAAGACGTGCGGCGTCTCAGAATGACACGTGGTGATCCTGCGGTGTGAACTGCTTAACGGTAACTATTTGAATAATTTCAAGTGCGCCAACTTACCCAGGTCTCCCCTACATTACAGTACAGTAACACAACATTGAGAAATGAAATGAGAAAAGGCTGATAATCAATATAGACATAGCACCATACTCATCTGCAACAAGACAACTTAAATGAAATAAGAGATATGAAAAAAAAGTTGATAAACACTGAACAGAACATTGCACCGCCACAGCGGCTGTTTGGCTAGTACTGTAGGTAAATTAAAAATTTCAGTAGAAAATGCGGCAGACTAAACCTATATATATATATATATATATATATATATATATATATATATATATATATATATATATATATATATATATATAAATATATATATATATATATATATATATATATATATATATATATATATATATATATATATATATATATATATATATATATATATATTCAGCTGCTCCCCGACTTACGATGGGGTTAGGGACCTAAATCCAGGTCGTAAGTCAAAAATGAAAAAAAAAATAACATAAAACATCTAAAATGAAATACAGTACAGTACTGTAGAAGTAATCAATACTAAAGAATGGGTACAGTGTGACTGTGCACTTACCTTAATGTAGTCAGCTGAATGCACACGGGGCCCCATGAGTTTCTAATTATACTTGGAGACAACATTAACTGGATGAAGCAGAGGAGGAGACAGGGCTGGGTGGGTCATCAATGTTACTTTCTTCAGACAGGTTTATGTACAGGGGAAACTTGATGGTTGAAGGGATTGGATCATCTTGAGGGAGTGAAGAGGCAGCACTGGTGGGGCGTGAGGAGACAGCAATGGGAGACTTGTTAAAATATATGTCCAATTTAGACTGCACAGTTTGCTCTTTTTTTTTCATTGTAAATCTCCCTGTAGCAAGCAAGTGCATCTTGGATCATTCTGTCAACTTTTGCAAAACGCTCAACATTTTGATCCATTCTGTCAAACAATTGCATCCCCTTATTAATAGTAGCAAATTCCTCTGCCATTTGCTTCACTGAAAAATTTATGGGGGTGCCGGTTCTTCTTCTACATTTAGACTCTCTTCTTCCTTTGCATTTTTCTGCCCTTCCAGTTCAATAAGATCCTCGTTACTGAGCTCTTCTGCTACACTTTCAACCAACTGCTCAACATCTTCATTATCAATTTCTAACTCAAACTGTTTACCTAACTCCACTATCTTGTTACTAATCTCAGAAATTACTTCATCTTCATTAAACCCTCTGAAACTCTTCACATATCTTTTCAGGGCTTTCTTCCATATTCCATTCACGCACTGACCTGTAACCTCATCCCATGCTGCACTGATGTTCTTTACACGTTTCAAAATGTTGTAGTCCTTCCAAACCTCTCTTGAGCGTTTTCTCACCTTCAGTAGCAGCAACGGCCTGAGCGAAGGTCGCACGTAAATAATTAGCTTTAAAAGCTGCAATAGCACCTTGATCCATGGGTTGGATGACAGAGGTAGTGTTAGGTGGAATGTAGACTACCTTAACATCAGGGTGCATGTCGTCCAGGTGTGGTGGGTGTCCCGGAGCATTATCCAAAATTAACAAAATCTTGAATGCAATCCCTTGTTGCAGACAATACTCCTTGGGTCGTGGAGTGAAACAAGTCAGGAACCAGTACTCAAACAGTGCTAGGGTCATCCAGGCTCTCTTATTACTGCGATAAAACACTGGCAGTGTGTGCTTCCTGACATGATTAAAAGCCCTTGGGTTCTCTGAATGATATTTCATGAAGGGCTTTATCTTGAAACCAGCTACATTCCCCCCCAACAGAAGTGTGATTCGGTCCTTGAATCCCGGCATTGTTTTCGCTTCTTTGTGGATGTATGTCCATTCTGGCATGCACTTCCATAATAATCCAGTTTCATCCACATTAAATATTTGCTCAGGCAAATAATTTCCCTCCACGATGACACGATCTAGCTCCTCCTTAAAAGCTTCGGCAGCACCCACATCAGCTCTTGCTGCCTCTCCACTCACCTTTACACTGTGCAAACTGTAGCGGTTCTTAAACCTTTGGAACCACCCATGACTTGCTGTGAAGGTTTGGTCACACTCATCTCCTGCCTGCTCCTTCAGGCTTTCGAACAGGCTTCTTGCCTTGGCCTGTAGGGTTAGAAGGCTTAAGGGAACACGCTTCTGTATCTGATCTTCCATCCATATCAAGTAAGTTTTCCATCTCATGAAGAGGACCTTGTCTTTTAATCGTTATTATTGTTCCCTTTATAGGTGCTGATCCTTTCACTACCTCACGAATACTTTCCTTGTCCTTCAAAATAGTAGATATGGTCGAGTGCGAGAAGCCTAGGTTGCGTGAAGTGGTTGCTACTGTTTTTTCATTTTCATACTGCATTATTATCTTCATTTTCGTCTCAAAAGTAATTGACTGTCTCCTTTTCTTTTGAGCACCACGAGAACTCTCACTTCTACACTTGCCAGTCATTCTAAAGTGAATTAGACACAAAAATAATGTCAGTACACAGCGCGATCACTATCAACAATGACGGCCAAACACCAACTGAGCGCTCTACGGCGTGGGTGCTGTAGCCGCGAGGCGACCCAGCCCTCGCGGCGCTCTCGTACGGGACAGAAACGTTTCAGTCTAGAAATTACGTGCGTTACTTGAAACATTTTTGGTACCGACTGCGGCGGTCGTGCGTGCGGGTGGTTGTACCGACTGAGGCAGGTCGTATGTGCGGGTGGTCGTAGGTGAGCAAACGTTGCTGGTGAGGTAAGATACTCTCAGCGTGAAGCAGGATGAGCACGTGACGGTAGATGTTATCGGAGTGAGATTGATTAAGATTCTCGTGATTGTCCACGTGGCGTCTCGTGTTTCATAACTTTTGGCCTTCATTGTGACTGGCAAACATCCAAGGGTGATACCCAGCCCAAGAAGCAGCAAAAGGCCATCACTATTGGTGTTAAATTAGATGTAATAAGCTGCAACAAGAGAGAACACATAGCTGATGTAGGTCAGGCCTTAGTACCGTCCACACATTATGTGACAATGTCCCCAAATTAAGGAATTGTTAAGTCTGGAACCTCAGTGACTGCCATCATGGAGACGATGCTGAGTCTGTGGATCAAGGATCAAAACCAGTGGAATCTACCTGTCAGCCTGCTCTTGATTGATGCCAACACTCGTTCAATTTACGATAATTTAGTCGTGTTCTTTCTTTTTTAATGTCTTTATTATTGTGAGTAACAAATACATAGTTAAAAATTAAATAGTGAAGGAAATATGTATCTACAGTATACTGTATAGACCAAAGAATGAGTGTTGAGGCCACATCCCACTATTTCCTTTATTTCATATGGGAGAATTAAGGTTGAGTTGTGTGTGTTACACGGCCATTTACAAGAATGCATCTACAGCATAAATTGAGATGCAGCTGTAGTTGAATAATATTAACCAAGTGTTATTTTAGCACAGTACAATATGTTTTGGGGGACATTTTTATGTGGGAATGTGTCTCTAGTTACATAAAGGAAGTCTGAAGTATTATTTCACTAATATGTTTGACTTTCCTTCCCACAGACATGAACTGAAGAACAAATGGCAGTGGGAAGAGAAGCAGTAGACTGTGAGAACACTATGTTGGGTGCAGGTGTAAACAACAGTGGACATAGACAAAGTATTACCAACTGAACCAAAGAATTACAAGTAGACAAGAAATTATTCTTCCTTGTGGAAATATGTTTTGAAATAATTCAAAACTTGTGTATAGATTCACCCCCTCATAAGACTTTTGTCACGTGTAGTAAAAGTTTACCAGCCATCACAAGTACAGTAGTATATCAGCCTGAGTATTATTGTTTACCAGCCATCACAAGTACAGTAGTATATCAACCTGAGTATTAGTGTTTACCAGCCATCACAAGTACAGTAGTATATCAGCCTGAGTATTATTGTTTACTGTACATCAGAGGAACTGTACATATAACAATAGTGTACAATATATAATTTTTGTACACTTCCCTGTTGAGTGTTTTTATAGTGTATGTTGTAAGTCATAAACAGTGTTTGTTAATGACAAGTATAGTTATATGTGTAACTCATTCTTTACACCATTTTTCACATTTAGTTCAAAGAGGTATAGAGGAACCTTGTTAATAATGGTGTAGTCACATCACAAACTGGATCTTCCATCACACTTACCTCCTCACTGTCCTCCCATCTCAGCATCATTACATCAGTGTCAGTAAATCACATTCACTAATTGATTTATGTTTCAGTTTTCATTGTCAAATATAATTAACAGTAACAAGACATTAATAGTTCTTGTAGGAGGAAACAGTTTGCCAGTTAAGTGTCACTAAAACCTTTGAACACACAATACACACAGTTTTATAATGGAAGGTCACTCAGAGGAACAGTCGGAGTCTCCCACAGAATTGTCTGTAAAATCACATCAAGTAACACATGTGAAAGAACACCAGTTAAGTGTCACTAAAACCTTTGAACACACAATACACAGTTTTATAATGGAAGGTCACTCAGTCGAACAGTCAGAGCCTCCCAGAGACTTGTGTGTAAAATCACATCAAGTAACACATGTGAAAGATCAAGCAGGA
Organism: Homarus americanus; assembly: GCF_018991925.1. Taxonomy (NCBI): domain Eukaryota; kingdom Metazoa; phylum Arthropoda; class Malacostraca; order Decapoda; family Nephropidae; genus Homarus; species Homarus americanus. The sequence goes on along the minus strand of NW_024751799.1, from coordinate 21,300 downwards.
GAGAAGCCTTTTGAGTGTACAGAATGTTTTAAAAGGTTTTCAGTTAAATCTTCTCTCATAAATCATAAGAGAGTTCATACAGGAGAGAAACCTTATCAGTGTTCTGACTGTCTGAAATGCTTTACACAAAAATATTATTTAGTCATTCATATGAGAAGTCATACAGGAGAGAAGCCATTTCAGTGTTCAGATTGTTGTAAAAGGTTCTCACAAAAATCTTCTCTCATAATTCATAAAAGAGTTCATACAGGAGAGAAGCCATTTCAGTGTTCAAAATGTTTTAAAGGTTTTTCACTTAAATGTAATTTAACAACGCACATGCGAACACATACAGGAGAGAAACCATTTCAGTGTTCGGATTGTTTTAAATTGTTTTCCCAAAAAAATGGCTTAACAACACATATGAAAACTCATACAGGAGAGAAACCTTATTAGTGTTCAGAATGTCATCAAGGCTTTTCTAAAAGGTCTAACCTAGTAAGACACAAGAAAGTTCACTCAGAAAAACCTTTCCACTGTGTAAGATGCATGAAACACTTTAAAGAGAAAGAGAGTTTAATATTACATGTAGAGAGATGTTACCAGACTGACCAAGTGGTCAACTCTCATCACTATGAAGGTGAAAGTTGCCAGGATTTGCACCATGACTTGAGCTTGTCTTGCCAACCAACAGTGGAGATGTGTGTTTCTGAAGGAGTGAAAAAGGAAACTAATTATGATCCACTCTCAGTCATTTGTGAGACAGAAGCTTCACCAGGGCCTGAGATAATTGACCAATCTTCTTTAAAGATGGAGTGCCTGGAAGAACTAGAATTTGTTAAGGAAGAATTCTGAAACTGTTATTGATAGTCATGGTAGACTCAACTTATGTACATTTATGAAAAAAATGTCGAGGTGTAATTAAAATAGATAAAATACAAGATAAATTGAAATTCCAAGCTTGTCTTGTGGTTACATTTGTAGGCTTTTCACTTTTTTTTTAAACCTAGTGTGTGTTTCCATTTTTTTTATGGAAGAGGGAAACAAAAGTAACTGCAATAATCTTATATAGCAAGGGAAAAAAAGCAATATGAAGTCCATACTGTACATCAAAAACTATTTCCTACCATATGCCACACACTGTTGCCACACACTGGTCTTGAAGCTGGCTCATACAGCAGTTACCTGTGGCTTTGTCACACACTTTATGATAATGATGAATAGCACAATGGCCGCTTTCCCATTATTTCACCCTTTTAATTAGAGGACATCATGTGTGGACAAAAGGCCTTTAAGTAGAACCGAGAGTGAATGAGCCAAGAGATATTGGGAGACAATAACACTGGATGTGATCTTCATCACCATTTACAGCCATTATCCACGTTGTGGGGGTTGGCTACTTGAGGTGTTGCAGTCTGTCTCGTCGCGTACAGTACTTATCCCTCGGTTCATATTCACAGCCTCTCGAATTGTCACTTGTTCTTTCCTTAGTTCTCCTCTTAACATGCTTTTGTATCTCTTGATCCAGTTGGTCTTCTTCCTCCTCGCCACATGTCTGAACCGTTGTGGAATGCAGTGCGGTGATATCTCCGTTAGCCGTGACAATTGGTGCAGATTTCCGGGAATGAGAGATTTCCGGGTAACGAGACGACTCTCTCAGAGCCGGAAGAAATCCCTCGTCTCCGGAATTTTCTGGATAATGGAAAAATGTTCTCGGAACTTTCAGAAATTGCACATTACATCATCTCTCGTACCCGAGAAAATATCTCCAATCCCTGGAATTTTCTGGGTACTGGGAAATTGTTCTCAGAATTTTCCAGAAAATGTGGCCCTCGGAAAGTCATTCCCAAAGCCGGAAAATTCCAGACTTGGAAATGATTTTCCGAGAAAACTTAAATTCCGGCCATCGGAGAGTTCTGGGCTCGAGGGATTCCGCCTGGCGGAGATATTACTGCGTACAACCTTGGCAATACTTTCAGTGCACATCCACCCTCTATAAGGAGCAGGGTTGTGTCTGTCACATTACACAACTATGTGGGACCCACCAGTGAGAGGTACAGGTGTGCCATCAACACAGTGGTATCTGAACATTTAAACAAACAGAACCCGTAATATCAAATAGAATAAGAAATTACAAATATCATACAGACTAAATGGGATTAGAGAAAAAGAACAATTGTACAGTTGGGGACTTTTCCAACTGTTACAGCCTGCGTTGTCAATCCATGAAGTGTGAACCCCGAGAGTATCGACTCGTGAATCCGAAGCATTCAGGAGTGAAGGGGGGAGAGGTGGTTGAGGAGGGTGTTATGGGTTAGAGGGATGGGAAATGTTTAAGATGTTACTTGTACAGTTACAAGGTAGAACAGTTACAAGGTAGAACAGTTACAAGGTAGAACAGTTACAAGGTAGTACAGTTACAAGGTAGAACAGTTACAAGGTAGTACAGTTACAAGGTAGAACAGTTACAAGGTAGAACAGTTACAAGGTAGTACAGTTACAAGATAGAACAGTTACAAGGTAGAACAGTACTGTACATATTAAGAAGGACATAAACACGTAGGACAAAGCATAAATTATGCTTGAATGTTTTACTGCACATTAGGGTGGTGTTGCCAACTTGTGCTACAGATCTGAGCACATTTATTTAGTGTTATTTTGTTATGCATCTCTCATGTAGTGTAGGAGGACAGGCTCAAAAATGTGTTCTTTTATGACAGGGTGACTTTGATGACCCAATACATAACACATGTATTTGAGCAACAATAATGCTTTATATGGTTTCTTGTTTACATATCCTCTCATTGATTCATGTAGGATGGGGGTTTATACTGTACACTTAACTAGCATGTGAACCAGCCGGGTCAAACATGGGGGGTTTGTGTCTGTCTCTGATGATAATAGTGATTATCCTAACATTATATTTACACTTACCAAATATAATGAAAGAATATTCTAGTCTTCACTGATATTAAGGCCATGTAAATTTAGGAGTAGCAATAAGTATTTAGGTGGTGGTCTGCCCTCCCAAACACACACACCCTCACCTTGACAATACAGCTGTTGAGTTTGTATTCTTAAACTTTAGTATCAGGTGGTAGCACAATTTTAGATATGGGTAATGACAAAAATGTAAAGAGCAGTACTTGTAGAAATTGTGAGGGAACTGCTGACTGTTTCATTACTTAATACTTGTTTGCCACTTATTGGTTCATCACAGGAGCCCATACTCCTGACACTAAGGTTTAACAATACCACCGTTGGAAAAGATGGTGGCTGCATGTAGTAGTAATTTAGACTAGGGATTGAAGCTGTAAATTATGTGTATAAATACAAACTTACAATTGAAATAATGTCTTGTTCAAGTTAATACTAGATTTATTCCTCCACACTGGAAGCAAGAAGATACTCTGACAAAGTCAATGTCCAGTAATAAAATAACCAAATATCTGTAGACAACAAATCACGAACATATTTTTGTAAATGATATAAGTCATATGAATTGAAATTGCATTGCACACAGTGATTATACTGAATATGTACTGAAACTATTGAAACATTTATTTCCAAAAGAGATTACAAGGATTACTGATAAAAAACTGTTGTTATGAAGCAATGTATCAGGCGCAGCGCAACTTATATAGTGTTAGATTAATGTGATTGCAATAATATATCAAGGCTGCTTATTAGTGGCTGTATATACTGTACACTAAACCCTCGATAACTCGGCACATGAGGGGACGAAGAATGAAGTATCTTAGTAGTTGACACGGAGTCATGGTAGGTGACACAGGCATGGTAGTGGCAGAGGTATGGTAGATGACAGAGGCATGGTAGATGACAGAGGCATGGTAGGTGACACAGGCATGGTAGATGACAGAGGCATGGTAGGTGACACAGGCATGGTAGGTGACACAGGCATGGTAGGTGACACAGGCATGGTAGGTGACACAGGCATGGTAGGTGACAGTGTGGGTGACAGGCATGGTAGTGACACAGGGCATGGTGGGTGACCCAGGCATGGTAGTGGCACAGGGCATGGAGGTGGTTGGTGAATGACAGAGGCATGGTGGTTGAGCACAGGAGGCATGGTGGGTGACAGGGCATGGTGGTGGCACAGGGCATGGTGGGTGACAGGCATGGTAGTTGACACGGGCATGGTGGGTGACAGAGGCATGGTAGTGGCACAGGTATGAGTAGATGACAGAGGCATGGTGGGTGACAGATGGTTAGATGACCTTTGGGTATGGTGGGTGACCTGCAGGTTATGGTGGGTGAGCTGGGCATGTTGGGTGAGCACAGAGGGTATGGTAGGTGGCACAGAGGTGTGACACATGGTGGGTGACCGGTGGTATGGTAGATGACACAGGTATGGTGAAGTGACCTGGGTATGTGGGTGACACAGGAGGTGATGTAGGTGACACAGGGGGTATGGGGGTGACACAGGTGTGGTGGGAGACACAGGAGGTGGGTGGCACAGGCATGGTGGGCCTGGAGGCATGGTGGGTGACACAGGGGCATGGTAGGTGACACAGGGCATGGTGGGTGACACGTGGTGGGTGACCTGGGGGTATGGTGGTGGCACAGGGCATGCTTTAGTGGCTGCAGAGGGTATGGTGGATTGACACAGGAGGCATGGTGGGTGGCACAGGGCATGGTGGTTGACACAGAGGTATGGTAGATGACAGAGGCACAGTAGGTGACACAGACATAGTGGGTGACACAGAGGCATGGTGGGTGACACAGGCATGGTGGGTGACAGGTATGGGTGAGCACAGGTGACACGGGTGACATGGTGGGTGACTGAGGTGGTGGGTGACAGGGCATGGTGGATGACACAGGTGTAGTGGGTGACACAGGGGTATGGTGGGTGACAGGCATGGTAGATGACACAGGCATGGTGGGTGACAGGGGTATGGTGGGTGACACAGGCATGAGTGGATGACACAGGTATGGTGGGTGACACAGGTGTGGTGGGTGACACATGGGGGCATGGTGGGTGACTGCAGGTGTGTATAGGGTTCTGGGTATGGTGGGTGACACAAGGGTATGGTGGGTGACAGATTGTATGGTGAGTGGCCTGGGGCATGGTGGGTGACACAGAGGGCATGGTGGGTGACACAGGTGTGGTGGGTTTCACAGGTATGGTGGGTGACACAGGTATGGTGACACAGGTGACACGGGTATGGTGGGTGACACCATGGAGGCATGGTGGGTGACACAGAGGCATGTGGGTGACACAGGTATGGTGGTTCACAGGTATGGTGGGTGGGTATGGTGGGTGTGGTAGGGGTATGGTGGGTGACACAGAGGGTGACATGGTGGGTGACTTCTGCACTTGGTATGGTGGGTTTCACAGGTATGGTGGGTGAGCACAGATGTGGTGGGTGGCACAGAGGGCATGGTGGGTGACACAGGGCATGTGATGACACACAGATGGTGGGTTTCTGGGGATGGTGGGTGACACAAGGTATGAGTGGGTGACACAGGGTATGTGGGTGACACAGATGTATGGCCAGGTGACACAGGGCATGGTAGGTGACACAGGCATGGTAAGTGTACAGGTATGACACAGGGGATGTTAGGTGACATAGGTGAGTGGAGTGACACAGGCATGGTAAGTGACACAGGACATGTTGGGTGACAAGGAATGGGCATGGTAGAGTGACACAGGGCATGTTGGTGACAAGGTATGGTGGGTGACTGGGGTTGTAATTAGAGTGACACAGGGCATGTTGGGTGACAAAGGTATGGTAGCCACAGTGGCATGTTACACAGGTATGGTAGGTGACACAGGGGTATGGTAGGTGACAGGTGACAGGTATGGTAGGTGACACAGGGGTATGGTAGGTGACACAGAGGTGATGTAGGTGACACAGGGGTATGGTAGGTGACACAGGTATGGTAGGTGATGCAGGTGGCCAGATATGCCAAGATTTTCCCAGATCATTTTATATACAGTATCTCATCATCTCCCGAGTTCATTCCCAGACCGTGTCCATGGTGAGTCATCGCCGGTTTACTGCACATGCATCAAAGGTAATATGTGTACCACGGTAAAATAAAAATAACAACTTTACTGATGGGAATGAACACAAATTGTTGCAGGAAACCAGAGATGTAAAAAGTACTGGATTTTGTTACTTATGTAAAAGTATTGTTTCTCACGTAGAAGTAAAAGCATCCAAATATCAATGTATTCAGGTAGAAGTAAAAAAGCATCTCATTCATAAAGTACTATAACCCGTTACAGTACATCCTTCTGTCCCCACACAGCCAAACTGTGGAATGCTCTGCCTTCTGTGTTTCCATACTCATACAATCTGTCTCACTTTATAAAGATGGTTTTCCGGCATCTTCGTGGTGTAGATTAACACAGTATAACCTTTTTCTTCTCTAATTTTAATTTCTTTTTATTCATATATTCCCCCTCCACCCCTCCCCCAGGCCCCAATGTGGGTTGATGACCTGTGTCCGGGTGGGCTGTTACCCTCATAAAAAAAGAATAAATAAATAAAAGTACTGAAAGTAAAAAGTAACAATAAAATTATTAATTATCCCAAATATTAAAATAAATCCAAACTAGTTAACTAAAGATAAGAATAAAAGACATAACATTACACATTTGCATTTGTAAATGTTTCTATTAACATTAATCAATAACTACGTATCTTCAAATTATGGTTGTTCAATCCGGATCTTTTAAGCCTAAATATAAGAATACGTTCAACCACTCTCCCTACATTCCACCCCCTGGGCATGCCAAGCAGCTATCAAGCTCCTTCGGTTGAGCAGTTTGTGGATGATTGATGCCTCCATAGTGACTGAGTGTGACTAAGACTCACCCTCAACTGGGATGTGGCTGTGGTCACGTCACTTTTTGATTTTAATTGATGAGTGGCTGAATTTTTCTCACCATGTAACATCTGGTGGGGGGGGTGGTGCATAGATATTTGAGCATAATTTTAAATACACTCAGTGTCACACATTGATACAGGCTTTATGTCTATGATGGAATTATGTTAAGCATTTTAGAATCACAGCCATTCAGTTTAGGTACAGGTTGTACCTCTCTAGTCCGGCATTCTGTGGTCCGGAACGATTTTAGTTTGCCCATGGAGAAAATTAATTTGAGTCTGGTACTTTCGATGTTTGGCTAAATTTTGCCTTATTTACCCTACTTTTTTGGCGAATTACTGCCTCTAATAAAGCAACATCCTAATAAACCAACGAAAATAACACAGATAAAGTTAAATAAAAACTAAAAACAACACAGAAAAGTTCTTATGTTCTACAGCTTCAGCTAGAGTTGAACCTGATGACTTAGGCAACTTCGTCATCCGAGTAAAAACACACACAACAACATTGGCTGTCTTTATGTTTTCAACTTTACCACCACTGGTGGGTAGAATTTATGTTTTAAATTCAGAAACATGAATTAAAATATATATGAGCAGTAAATAAGTGTTGCTTTCATATTCTTATGTAGAGTAATGACGATATGTTTTCACATGTGCTCACTTACATACGCGCAGTCTCACTTTTTTCTTTACCATTAATGGTTAGCTACTTATATTGTTCCATTTATTAACATTAAATAACATTACTTAAAACAACCATATTAATTTTTTTACATTAATTTTGCTACAGCTACAACCAAGGTCTTATTTTCTTCAGTTTTATATGTAGAACCAGTCAGTCACTGGTTTTGTAAACAACGAAAACAATGCCGTCTTGTCTCCTCGTGTGTTTTAATATTCTACGTATTATTAATGAATTGTATTGTTCATTTTGCACACATAAACATTAATTCAATCAAAAAGACATTCAGTAATAAACAATAATGAGTCTTTTGTACATAAGAGAAATGACGCTGTTTACACGATTATGCTCGTCTGAACGTTGGCGGGCCGCTTAAACCCGTCGAAATTCGAGTTTCCACCATCAAAATTTTTAATTGTGTAGTGTTTTTTTTGTGTCCAAATAAAAAACGTTGAATTAAAAACTCGCGAAATTTAAGAAGCTACTGTACAACATTTAACCCTTCAATATGTTTTCAAAGAGACCACGAAGCAGTGAAAGTGGTTCTAGTGCTTCCAAGCGTAAGCACAAGTCACTATCTATCCAGGAAAAGGGTGAATTTCCATTGTCCTGCACCGGTCAGGTCCCGAGGTTGCCGGACTAGAGAGGTACAACCTGTACAGGTATATGAGAAGAACAACTGACGTCTAATGGAAAGACCAAGCCCCTGAAGGGAAGGGGGGTAGACTGGGTGAGGTGGGTGGTCCAGGTGTTAATGGACACAAGAAGATCAAAGGAAATGTCCACTGTCATGGCCACGCTACCTCTAGGTATATGGTGTCTCCCCACACCATACCCTCCACCCACACAACTCTTTTACTGTGGCTAAAGAAAAACATATATTATTAGTTTGCCACAGACATTACAAGTCGTTGTTTGGGTCATGTAACGAGTAATGATTTTTGTTTTTTTCAATTGTATTGGAGTAAAAGTATTAGAAAACCTTACTTAAGTAAAATTACTAAAAAATTTGAGTACAGGTAGTTCTGCTATAACGCGATAATTGTGTTCTTGTAAAATATCGTGTTATAGAAAATCGCGTAATAGAAATAACAGGGCTTATGGAGAAAATAGGGTTCGGTGCAGTTTACTCGAAATCGAAAAAATTTAGTAGTTAGCCTAACACAAAGGATAGCACAGTCTAAATAAATGTTACATTCATATCTAATAATGAAATCATACAGTAAATTTAACACTTTACCTTGAAAAAATATGAATGTAACTTGATGGGGGAGAAGGGTGATTTTGAGGTTGATAACATCAAGCTTCTCTTCAAGTGTTATATCCTTTCTTTTACGATAATCACCGGGAATTCTATCATCAGAATGCTTTTTGGAGATATTCTTCTTTACCATATTCACAGTTAATACCACAAAATTGGAGAAATAGTAAGCAAAAATCGCGTTATAGCAAACAAGCGATCGCGTTATACAAATATTGTTCCGAATTCATAAATCGCGTTAGAGCAAATTCGCGTTATCAAAACACGCGTTATAGCAGAACTCACTGTACTGTACTTTTTAAAAAGTAAATTTATTTAGTTACTTTCCAACTCTGCAGAAAACACAGAACTATGGTGTTCTTGTATCTTGTTTTGAAATTATGAATAGATACTCATAGATTTTTATACAAAGTTAATTGTTGGATCGTGGGGGTTGTAGTCTAACATTAAGACGCATTAAGCAAGGATGATTCAGCTGATAGTTGCTGTAGTTTGCCAGTTTTTAGTTGGAACATAAACTGGAAATGGTTATTTTTATAATGTCTTTGATCAAACAAATCCTTAATCATTATAAACTGGAACATTATGAGCTGGTTAATCACTTTCTTTATTATATTCTGCTGAGTCTTAAGCCCCGAGTTAGAGTGCTGCTGAGCCATAAGCCCCGAGTTAGAGTGCTGCTGAGCCTTAGGCCCCGAGTTAGAGTGCTGCTGAGCCTTAAGCCCCGAGTTAGAGTGCTGCTGAGCCTTAAGCCCCGAGTTAGAGTGCTGCTGGTAGTACCCCCCCTTCCTCCCTGGTAGTACCCCCCCTCCCCCCCCTGGTAGTACCCCCCCCCTCTCCCGTGCGGGGATAAATATAGTAAAATCAACTTTTCCAAAAATACTAATAAAAAAAGTGGCAGGAATAGGCAGACGTTCTGGAACGTCACCCGGGACCTAAGGGTTGATTACTAGAGGTTTTAGATGAGCTTACAACATTTAGATTCACTGTTACTGATATGTAATGGAAAAAGTATACATTCAATCATATGTCAAATGTGTTCCTTGTACGGTGATATCCCCATTAGCCGGAACACTTGGTGCAGAGCACTTCCGGGGATGAGAGATTTCCGGGTAATGAGACGACTCTCTCAAACCCGGAAAACTATCCCTCGTCCCCGGAATTTTTTGGGCAACTGAAAATTTTCTCGGAACTTCTAGAAAATGCGCTTTAATTTCATCTCTTAAACCCGGAAAAAACTCTCCCGGAATTTTCTGGGTATCGGGAAAAATTTCTCAGAATTTTCCGGAAAATATGCCACTCGGAAAATCGTTTCCAAAGCTAGAATTTCCCGGAAAATTACGGCTTTGGGAACGATTTTCCGAGAAAATTTCAATTCCGGCTATTGGAGAGTTCCTGGTTTGAGGGATTGCGGCTGACGGAAATATTACTGTACTTTAATATTAGAGAGTAGAGTTGATGTGTTTGGCGGTGTTGTCAAGGCGAAGGTTGATGTGTGTAATGGTCAACATGCTCGCCTCGCAAGCGACTAGACCCAGGTTTGACCCCCGGGCAGGGTGAGGCTATGGCCATTTGTCTGTCTATCCAGCAGTAATTGGGAACTTGCATGTTAATTGATTTGTGATCGTGTTCCAGAGTAATGGTTAGCCTGTGCAGATGGCGAGCTGTCCTGTCTTCTTGGACTATTCCTTGACACTGGGTCATGCAGCTCGTTCACTTTTTTTACGGGGAATAGCCCACCCGGGCACATGTCATCAACCCGCAACGGGGCCTGGGGGGGGGGGTGGTGGGGGTGGCAAAAAATAAGAGTAAAAAGAAATTAAAATATTATATTAATCTACGCCACAAGAAGATGTGTTGGCGACAGCTTCTACACCTTCAACAGATTCGCACCTAGGTGGCTCTAGGGCCGGCCGTCCTCCAACACGAGGGCCGACCATTACTTACTATACTGTGTGGGGGGCAGACCACGCCCACTAGGTGTAACTTATTCTTACCCCTACATTTACATCAATTTAATTTCAGTTGTGACCAGAAATTCTTTCAAAATACAGTACTTCATAAGTTTAAATATCATATGACGATAATAACTCGTATCGTTAATAATAACAGAAGCAAACCCCCCTGTGACTGACTGGCAAAGGTTAGGTCCACATGCTGCTCGGGTGATAACTACATCAATTAATCTATGAGAACACTTGTAAATGAAAAAGCCTGTGAATCGTCGACGCTGCTGGATCACTTACTATGATGATAAAATTATATTAGGTCTTTTTAAAATATCCTCCTCGTTCCAGGTTGCCGCGTGCACCTCGCGTCTCGCCGAGTAACTCGACAGTTGCCAAATTAGAATGTTTCCGACAGTGCGCGTCTCACTTCCGGACGACGCTGCAATAATATTGGGTTAGGAATTATCGGATGTATTATTTATGTATATTACCTTCAAGTTTAATACACCAGCAGTCAATAGAGAACACCTCAGGTTGTGTGGATTTGGTATATCTGGTCATGGTGGAACCAAGAGGTGGCGAATACACATTAGGTACTGTTATTTATAATAAATGTGTGTGACAACTTTCTGGGTTTGTTTCTATGGCAAATTACTATAGTATCTATTAGCAGGAACCTGACGACCCTCAGCCCCTGACCCACGCACTCCTGACCACCACATATGATATAGAATGAGGTAAAGAACATGAAGATTGATTATTATATACCGCTGGTGGCAACTGAGTCACTCATCAATATTTTGGCATGATGTATTACCACACTATGGGGGAACAGGTCATTGGCCACTATGGGGGAACAGGTCATTGGCCACTATGGGGGAACAGGTCATTGGCCACTATGGGGGAACAGGTCATTGGCCACTATGGGGGAACAGGTCATTAAGCCTATGGGGAACGGTCATTGGCCACTATGGGGAACAGGTCATTGGCCACTATGGGAGAACAGGTCGTACAGCCTGTGAGGAACAGGTCATTGGCCACTATGGGGGAACAGGTCATTGGCACTAACAGTGGTCATTTGGCACTATGGGGAACAGGTCATTGGCCACTATGGGGGAACAGGTCGTGGCCACTATGGGGAAACAGGTGTTGGCCACTATGGGGAACAGGTCATTGGCCACTGTGGGGGAACAGGTCATTGGCCACTATGGGGGAACAGGTCATTGTAGCCACTGTGGGAACAGGTCATTGGCCACTGTAGAACAGGTCATTGGCCACTATGGAACAGGTGTTGACCTGCTTGGGGTAACAGGTCATTGGCACTATGGGGGAACAGGTCAGCACTATGAGGGAACAGATTATTTGGCCACTATGGGAACAGGTCCATTGACCACTATGGGGAACAGGTCGTGGCACTATGGGGGAACAGGTCATTGGCCCTATGGGGAACAGGTCGTGGCCTGCCGGGGAACAGGTCATTGGCCACTATGGGGGAACAGGTCATTGGCCACTATGGGGGAACAGGTCATTGACCACTATGGGGGAACAGGTCATTGGCCACTATGGGGGAACAGGTCATTGGCCACTATGGGGGAACAGGTCATTGGCCACTATGGAACAGGTCATTGGCCACTATGGGGGAACAGGTCATTGGCCACTATGGGGGAACAGGTCATTGGCCACTATGGGGGAACAGGTCATTGGCCACTATGGGGGAACAGGTCATTGGCCACTATGGGGGAACAGGTCATTGGCCACTATGGGGGAACAGGTCATTGACCAAAAAACACATATTTCTTTGTAACATAATGTGTCCCCCTTCCAAGAAACCAATATATACTGCCAGTACTCTATATAATAACACCATCGAGCCCTTCTTCTAATGGGCAGTATTTGGCTTGTGTTCCAAACCACACGTCCGTAAGGTGACAATATTGCTTTACTGATTTTTATCAAACTTGGTGACAACACTGGGATCCCTCAAGTGTTTATAGTCACTATTTTTTCTACTCGGTTAATGCAAAATTAAAACGATCACAAAATTAATGGCAATGTGGCATTGGGCGCACTCAGTTGCTGATGAAGTTATTCAACCCCCATTTAGGGATGTTTTGTATGGTATAAAGAGGCCAATGTAATAATGTTATATTTGTAGACTTAACGCCAATGATTTTCATGCCTGACGCACCCTCCCCCGACCTAACTTTATTCGGGTAATATATTTCACTGGGAACTGTCCCGGTGTGTTATGGACGGACGAGAAGCACGCGCTCGCGTATTATTATACGAGATTAATATTTTGATGTTAATGTTTGATATGATTAAAGGCATCTATTATTTATTGGGTCATGAAAGCTGTAAAAGGCCATCCCTTATCAACCCTAGATTAGGGTTTTCTTACGAGGACTAACCCATCTGGGCGCAGGTAACCGACCCACGCCGGGGCCTAAGGGGCGGAGATTGAACCAAAAATAAATACAGAAATTGAAGAAAACAAAATTAAATAAAGAATGAGAAATAATATACTACAGTAAATCCTCACTTAACGTCGTCCCGCTAAGCGTTGTTTCGGTACTACGTCGTTATGTGTCGTCACGGACTACTGTCTACGGCGCATCACCCCCATTGTCTGGCAGCGCTACACTCTCTTGCCTCGTACCAGAGACTCACCACCCTCCCTTCTCCCCTCCTCCTCCCTCCTCCCTCCTCCTCCTCCTCCCTCCTCCCTCCATCCTCCCTCCCACCTCCTCCTCCTCCTCCCTCCCACCCCTCCTCCTCCTCCCCACCTCCTCCTCCCCTCCCTCCTCCTCCCCTCCCTCCCTCCGCCTCCTCCGCTCCACTACCCATCACACACCTGCTCTACCACCTCCACCCATCGGCGAGTACAGTACCAATATAAACTTAGTAGTTGTATATGTATGTACTATTTCTTATAGAAATGGCAATGATTTTATGTGTATGTTATGTATTTCACGGGTCAAAAGGAGGCTCAGGAACGTAACTCCTGTATTTTATCTATTTCTTATGGGGAAAATTTATCCACTTAACGTTGTTTCTTATAACGTCACATTTTTAGGAATGTAACCCAGATGTTAAGCGAGAACTTACTGTGTGTGTGTGTATATATATATATATATATATATATATATATATATATATATATATATATATATATATATATATATATATATATATATATATATATATATATATATATATATATATATATATATTGTTGACAAAGTAAGAGAAACAATTGTGTGTAAATGAGGCAGAAAGACAGATCATCAACCTGGGACTTGGTCACATATGGCAGCAGGGTCTACCATTAGACAACACATAATGCTTCCAATATCTTCCCAGGTGGTAGTGCCTCCCTGTTTGGTAGCAGCCTACTGCCTTTAATAATGCTTCTGTTTCACTAGTCAATACTTCAGGGGTTTACACCTCATAGAGAAGTTGGATTGACAATGCTGACTGTAACAGTTGGAAAAGTTCCAAAGTGTACAAGTAGGAACAAGAAGACTGGACCAGGTGGTACAAGTTGACTGTACAACTCACAGCAACAATACAGTTATTAACTCATTTCATCAAAGTGGACTGTCAATTTTACTCCCAGTTAAGTGCATGTCCCATTCACTCATACTGGCAGGGCAGCCTCTGCTTACCTGACCCATGTACTCACATTCTCTACAGTCATTTGTATTTTCTCCATTATTTTTAAAACAAATTAATGTGTAAGGTAACAGCACACTGGAGAGATATGTATAAGAAAAAGAATATACTATACTGTGAATATAAGTGAAATATTACTGAATGTATGTTTGGTACTGGCAGCCACACCATCTTCCTGTTGTCATGTATGCATAAAAAATGACTTGAGTGTTTGTGGTTTGTTTTAATGCATATACAGTTGGCTCCACTCCTGTGTATACCACATAGCATTGCCCCATCCTCGCTCCCCCTGAGGTATAAACCCTGAGTTCTGAAGTGTGAATTGGAAGTATTTGCTAGTGAGCGGGAGGGGGAGGGAAGGGGTGTCGGGGTAGGTGTCTTTCTCTGGGAGTGAAACAGGGTTCTGTACTGGGGGTGAGGAGGGAAAGTGCACGGTATATCAGTTAGGAGAGATAACAATGCAGAATAATTCATTGACAATAGGATGAATACATGTTCTAAGTAAGGTGTTCCTTTGCATGAGGAAGCATTTATGAGCAAATGGATTAAGGATAAGTTTGACTATATCCTGTAGGAGCAGCCAAGTTTTGTTTAAACCCTTGGCTACAAGATGGAACTTACCCAGCTGAATAAAATCATCTAGTGGTAGCCAGATTAAAATGGTTAAGAAGACATTGTACTGAAGGAATTATTAATAATCAAAACAATCAGGAAGTGGGCAACACATATTTATTGTAATACAAACTTGACATGAACAAAAATAGTTCAGTTGGCAGCAGTTCAGTATAGAAACAACAGTTGTGCCAAACGCTGATGTTAAATGGGTAAAAAAAAATGACCGTTAGTATTACTGTACTACTATCAACTGTGGAAATTATGACAAAAGCAATATAACTGTTGCTTAAAGGTGTTATATAATAAAGTTTCTATGTCGTGCAGAGTTGCTGGAGAAATGGTTCAGTCTTCGCTATTTGTTCACATTATTAAGTGTTATTTATAATAAATGTCCTTTTCTACACATTGTGACTGTTTTAATTGTTACACCTTATACTACTACTCTGATACGTACAGTGTCTATATTAGTGCTCCGCCGACGCTGACTGAGTCTGCCTATGTGATACAGTTACCAGATAATGGATTATTATTATCAAACCAAATATGATTTTACTTCATAAGTTCGTGACTGTTGCTTGAAATACTGAGCCTCGCTTATATTTGTATTGTCATTATAATAATCTCATAGAAATGAGAGGACACATCATTATTCTCCTCTGTAAATTGTCTGTAATAATTGGACTACCAACAACTCCAGAGTAGGAGTTGGGTGGTGGAGGCAGGGAGTGTGGGGAGTCAAGGGTTCCACCAGTAACTCTGTCAGAGGCTATTAGTTCAGTCCAAAGTGCTGGATACTTAAAAACATTTAAGACATCCCATCTCTCTGAGTTGGTCATGACTTGAGCTACGACGCAATTTTTTGCTGTGATTTAATACTCGAAACAAAATTGGCGACAATGAACACGGCCATGTTTGAAGATGTATGGTCACACAAAGTTATGGCTGCTCAGGGGTGTTATAAGCCCCATCCTCCCTCTTGTTAATTACAGCTGTTAAAAGTTTAAAATGAAATATAGACAATAGCAAGTGAAAGTATATAGCAGCAAGAGCTAACACAGTACTGTACACTATAACCCAGAAGAGGGTATAAGAAATAAATTGTCAAAGCTAAAGGTCCATAAGAGTCCCAGCTCTGACATGGTGCATCCTAGAGTGCTAAGAGAGTCAAGCAACGAGCTTGCTGAGCCCCTGAAGATCCTCTTGTGTAAATGCCTGGATGAGCAAAAGGTCCCCAGTGTTTTGAAAATGGCTTATGCGAGTCCTATCTTCAAGAAGGGCGATCGTCACTCCACGGAATAATTATAGACCGGTGAGCCTGACCAGCATAGTGTGCAATGTATTTGAGAGCATTATACAGTAAGAGAACCATGATGGAACATCTACTACTTGTAAAGGACTGCCAACACGGTTTTATGCTGGGGCTCTCCTGCTCAACAATTGCTTAAGGTATTGGATGTTTGGACTCAAATTCCGTCACGGTGGCAATATCGACAATACACAGCTACGCCCGACCTACGACCACCCGGACATACTACCGCCTCAGTCGTACCAAAAATTTTGTCAAATTACGTATTTTCGAGTCCCAACGTCAGTGATTGCGCTGTGTACTGACAAAATTTTTGTTTGTAATTCACTTTAAAATGGCTGGCAAGCTTAAAAGTGAGAGTTTTGTGGTGCTGAGAAGAAAACGAGACACCCATTTTAGATTTTCTATGTACTATTATTGAAGCATTTTCAACATGACAATTTCGACTTACGACCTGGATTTGGGTACCTGACCCCTCTGTAAGTCGGGGAGGAGCTGTATGGTGTTATCCCCGTTAGCCGGAACAATTGGTGCAGAGCTCTTCCGGGAATGAGAGATTTCCGGGTAACGAGACGACTCTCTCAAAGCCGGAAAAAATCTCTCATCCCCGTAATTTTCTGGGTATCAGGAAAATTTTTCGGAATGTTCCGCAAAATGTGCCCCCCGGAAACATTTTTCCCGAAGCCGGATTTTTCCGAAAAATTCCGGCTTCGGTAACAATTTTCCGAGAAAACTTCAATTCCAGCAATCGGAGAGTTCCAGGTTAGAGGGATTCCGGCTAAGGGAGATATTACTGTGCCTAAATTTTGCCAAAGCTTTCGACAGCGTACCACACGAAAGGCCGAGAACTAAACCGGAAGGGTACGAGATTGAGGGAAGTTCCCTGACTGTAAGTAAGCAGTGTGTAGTGATTAATGGGTCTGTTGTTTGTTTCATAATGTACTGTACAGCCAGAAGACAACATTTCTCCATACAAATGTTAGCGGTTGGTGCCAAGTTATTCAGGGAAATTAAAAACCAAACGGACTGTAAAGAGCTGCAGGAAGTGTTGTCATCTTCAAGAGTACAGACATGTTATGAATCCCTGGTTGTGGAGTTTCGTCCTTTCGGAATTTTTAAATTACGACCAAAATTTCAAGGAACGAGCTAGAGACTGTTATCAAAATTAATTTACTTAATTATAGTAATTACTGCATATTATTATTTTTATTTATTTTTTAAGGCAGTCATTATAACACTCATGTATGGAGATCAGGCTAATGCTGTCAGGCTACCGAGGATTTTTATTAGAGGGCGTCAAAATCCTTTTGCTTATGTGCCGGAGGAGGAGTTCACCGGGAGGTACAGGCCGTCCGAGGGATACATCCGTCAACTTCTCCAATATCCAGAATTGAAATTGGCTCAGAATTTTTCCAGGACAATTCTCTCCATTCCAGGTCTGTGAATGAGTTTCAGAGGTTGAAAATGAGTAGCATTTTTTGGAACATTTCTCAAAAATTTCTTTAAAATATTTTTTTTATGTCTGGGAGCAAATTCTGAGGTTTAATATCAGGTGCATTTTCTGGAAAATGTTGAGCAAACTTCCGGAAACTCTTCAATTTTTTTCTCGTGTCTCCGAGGACGAAATAATGTTTAAACTCTCAAAAACTTTTACCAGTAGCCGAAAAATTCTGGGAGTGTGGGATTTTTCTGATTTTGGGAAAGTCGTCCTTTTACCCAGAAATCTCTCATCCCCAGAAAAGATCTGCATCAATAATTCCAGCTAACAGGGATATCTTTTATTGCTCTTTATAGAGAGTGATTCTCTCAAGAACTTAAATTGTAATACGATACAGTGCAGTCAGAGACGTCCCTAGGGGGGTGCGGGGCCCAGGGCAATTCATCCACTGCAGGGCCTCTTTGTATTTATATATATATATATATATATATATATATATATATATATATATATATATATATATATATATATATATATATATATATATATATATATATATATATATATATATATATATATATATATATATATATATATATATATATATATATATATATATATATATATATATATATATATATATATATATATATATATATATATATATATATATATATATATATATATATATATATATATATATATATATATATATATATATATTAATAGTCTGCTAACTTAACTCAACCGTTCCAGAAGGTCGTTCGTTAACCCAAACGTTGTTAACCCAAACCATTGTTTCAATGGGTTTTGGTAATTGGTTCCAGCTCACCGAAAATTTCCTAAATTCAACAAAAATGGTAGAAAAGTTCACTTACTTTGAGGTGTGTATGTAGAAGGCTCCTGGATGATGATGATGATGATGATTTAGAATGGGGTGGAGGAGAAGGAAGAAGAGAAGACATTGGGGTGTAAGAGAAGTCACCCCATGGTGCCATTTCACCCATAAAATTTAGCTCTCTTGGTGTAATTCAAGATTATTTTCTTTAAATCAACACTGCACTGCATTATATATTGTCAATATGTAAAATATATTTCAAATGACCAATAATTTGCTTGGAAACACAGAAAGCGTTTAGTTGAAGAGAGTCTCAAGCAAGATGTTACCTCCAGTGAAACAGAGAGACTAACTCCTGTTTGCTGTGTTAAGAGGCTGGATGTCAGCGATTAAACTAGTCACTTTACCTTCAATTTCGTTCAATAATTGTTAAAATGACTAAAAATTGAATATTAAACTTTTAAAATTATTGAATAGTATAAACTTTGATATTTACAAAATAAAGGAATTTAAGCCCTAGAACCGATTAATGTATTGGCGACTGATACTAAAGCTGGTTGTCTCGTCAGTGCAAGCGAAACATGTTGAGGTCGGTTCGTAAGAAGTTCAGTTTAATTTTTTCAGTAACGAATTGAAGATCTTATGGAAGGCAGTTAGTTAATCGAAATTACGTTAACCGAGGTGTTCGCTAAACGAGGTCACTGTACTGTATATATATATATATATATATATATATATATATATATATATATATATATATATATATATATATATATATATATATATATATATATATATATATATATATATATATATATATATATATATATATATATATATATATACAGTCAACCCTCACTTTACGCTGTTAATGTAACCCGGAGGGTCCCTAGTGAGAAAGTGAATAACATAACATATGATTAATTGAAATGGAGTCCGGCCGATCCCCAAACCCACTTTGACGACACACAACTATATAGTAAAAATATTATCTTAACTTATGATGGTATGCACACACAATTAATAATTAAGAGAAATATCAATAATATTAGGTTTTTAACACTTACATTAGTAGAAAATGGCTGGGCACACGGGATGGGCGGTTGGTTCGAGGCAGAGGGCAGATTATTGGCCCTCACCTGTATCACTTGTATCAATTGTATCACTATATCCACAGAGGCTTGCAGGGCCTTGTCAAACTCCAGTCCATATAAGTCCATATCCTCACCATAATTATCACTATCACTGACTTGGGCCGGCTGTGGTGGGTGGCGCGGTGAAGAACTGGTAATGTTTGATGATGACTGGGCTACAGGCGCACCATGTTCGCACAAGAGCACACAACATGGCGGATGGCGAGGTTTGGATCCAAAAATGGCCGCCAGCCGCCTGAAGGGTACACGCAGCATGAATGAGCATCCTGGGTTCGCAGGCAATCGCTGCAGAAGTGAGGTTAACTATATATACATACACAGTATATGAAATAAAGGATGCATTAAAATTTATTTTTTTTATTTTTATAGCTACATACATACATACTGTAATATACATATTGTTAATTCCCCAATCATAGGGTACGAGATGTTTGGGTCACACTCAGATGGATGGAGAAAGGAAACTCACAATGTGCTCTCTGTATACATGTTGTATTGGATGTACAATGCAGCTTGGTGCTGGGAAGGCAGCATGGTTACAAGCAGAGAGCTGGTTGGTGAGGATGCTCAGAGGAGGACAGCTGGGTGGCCATGGTCGCCCGGGAGCGAGGACCACCGGGCAGGAGGAGGAGGAGGAAGGTGTTGGGCTGGTTGGTGAAGAAAGTGGTCACCACGAGGTCAGGTCTTATATAGCGGAGGTAGGCGTGGCTTAATAGTTGACCTCCGTCATAAGGCGCCTGTTGACCTAGACCACGAGTCATACACTGGGATCACGGGTTATACTCAGCGACAAACAGCGTTTGTAGGGAGGTATCCACTACACTATTTCTGTGCCAAGTAGGTGGAATCTGTGACTTTAGCGGGGGTGGAAGGCGTCGGTTGGTTTCAAATCAGTGAGCCACCACCTCCCACCACCTCTGTGTTGTAATTCACCATTTTATGATTTGACCTAATTAATAGTTTGATTACAAGTGTTAAAAGTAACGAGTTAATGTGCTTGAGTGAAGTATTTTATGTCCCATGTCCCTTGAAACGTTGAGGTTCGGTATGAACCGCCGGTGAGCGCCACTCTTCCCCACAGGTCCCTAACGAGCCAGGGCAGGTCCAGGCGTGGATGACGCATCCACTAGTCTTGGGAGATGTCTGAGGTCCAGTGAGTCGGGTTGTATGACATCATTGTCATACCTAAAACCCATTTTAATTCATATTACGCTACATAACACTCAAATCCACCGCTTGTAGAATCTCAGGAGAGACGTGTTTTTTCCCATCTGTTTTACCCTCAGGATCACTCCCAGTAAGTCCCGCCTTCGAACACAGTTGTCACTACCTTTATTCTACTCTCTACTGGCAAACGAATCTTGAATTAGTCTGTGTAAATCAACTTTAGTAATTCACCAGACCTTTGTCAACTGAGGGTCATCCTGAATGAGATTGTGTGTAATTTCTGTCATTGCATGAGTAGCGATCGCTGGCAACTCTATAAACCAGTGCGAGGCAGGAGGAACAAACCGCACATTTACACTCTCCTGCCAGCCTCACT
>NW_024751798.1:0-22712 GCF_018991925.1 Homarus americanus | reverse complement strand
GAAGCCACGCACATGTGTAGTGAGGAGGGAGGCTGTTGTGTGGGTGAGGGTGTTGCAGAGTGTGGGAGGTAGAGGAGGTGAGTGGTGTAGTGAGGAGGTGGAGGTTGTTGTGTAGTGAGGAATGTGAGGGTTGTTGTGTAGTGAGGGGAGGTGGGTTGTTGTGTAGTGAGGGAGGTGAGTTGTTGTGTAGTGAGGAGGTGAGGGTTGTTGTGTAGTGAGGAGGTGGAGGGGTGTGAGGGGTTGTTGTGTAGTGAGGTAGGTGGAGGGTTGTTGTGTAGGAGGGAGGTGAGGGTTGTTACAGTGGAGGAGGGAGGTGAGGGCTACAGTAGTGAGAGAGGTGAGGTTGCTGTAGTAAGGAGTGGAGGGTTGTTGTGTAGTGAGGAGGTGAGGGCTGTTATGTAGTGAGGAGGTGGAGGGTTGGTAGTAGTGAGGAGGAGGGTTTTGTGTAGTAAGGAGGAGGCTGTTGGAGGAGGTGAGGCTGTAGTAAAGGAGGGTTGTTGTGCAGTAAGGGAGGAGGATGGTTTGTAGCTGTAAGGAGGTGAGGTTGTTGTGTAGTGAGGAGGTGATGGTTGTGTGTGAGGAGGTGAGGTTGTAGTGTAGTGAGGAGGTGAGGGTTGCTGTTAGTGAGGAAGGTGGGGTTTTGTAGTGAGGGAGGTGAGGAGGGTTGTTGTAGTGAGGGAGTGGATGGTTGTTGTGTAGTGAGGAGGTGAAGGCTTGTTGTTTAGTGGAGGAAGGTGAGGGTTGTTTTGTAGTGAGGAGGGAGGGTTGTTGTGTAGTGAGGTGTGAGCATTGCAGTTAGTGAGGAGGAGGTTGTTGTTAAGTGAGGTGATGAGGGTCAGCAGTTGATGGCTACTGTGTATGTGGAGGCAGTGAGTAAGGCTGAGGTTGTAGTGGGAGTGGGGTGAGGTTGGCTGTGTAGTGAGGAGGTGTGAGTATTGGTGTGTAGTGAGGAGGTTAAGTGCAGTGGGAGGTGAGGGTTTTGGTAGTAAGGGAGGTGAGAGTTGATGTGTAGTGTGAGGGGTTATGTGTGAGGGTTGTAGTGAGGGTGTGGAGCATGTAGTGAGGGTTGTTGTAGTGAGGGAGGTGACGGTTGATGTAGTGAGTGGAGGTGAGGGTTATGGTGTAGTGACGGAGGTGAGGGTTTTGTAGTGAGGAGGTGAGGGAGGCTTGTTGTGTAGTGAGGAAGGAGGTTTTTGTCAGTAGTGAGGGGTTGGTTGTGAATGAGGATGAGAGTGGCTTGTTGTGCAGTGATGGCTGTGTGGAGATGTGAAGGATGGGAGGAGTGAGGCTGTGTAGTGGGAGGTTGCTGTAGTGAGGAGGAGCAGAGGAATGTTGCTGTGTAGTGAGGAGTGTGAAGGGCTACTGTGTAGTGAGGGAGGTGAGGCAGTAGTGAGGAGGAGGTTGCAGGAGGGGAGGTGAGGAGGTTAGTAGGTGAGGTTGAAGTGAGTGGGGTGAGGTTACTGTAGTGAGGAGCTGAGGGTGTTGTGTGGTGAGGAGGTGAGGCTTGTTGCAGTGAGGAGGAAGGTTGCTGTGTTAGGTTCACTGTGTAGTTAGGTGGGAGGCTGTTGTGCAGTGAGGAGGTGGTGGGTCACAGTGAGGAGGAGGCAGAGGAGGTGAGGGTTTGTTGTGCAATGAGTAAGCATTGTGTAAGTGAGGAGGTGAGGTGTGTAGTGAGGTGAGGCTAAGGGAGGGGACGGGAGGTTAAGGAGGTGAAGGAGGTGAGAGTTGTGTAGTGAGGGAGGTGAGGTTGTGTAGTGAGGAGGAGGAAGAGTGAGGAGGTGGCTAGGTGTAGTGACGGAGGTGAGCATGTAGTGAGGAGGTGAGGTTGTTGTGCAGTGAGGAGGTGAGGCAGTAAGGAGGTGAGGTGGCTTAAGTGCAGTGAGTGAGGTGGAGGGTTGTTTTGCAGTGAGGAGGTGAGGTTGTTAGGTAGTGAGGAAGGTGGAGGGTTCAGGCAGTAAGGAGGTGATGTTGTTGTGTAGTGAGGAGGAGGTTGTGTGAGGCTGTTGTGCAGTGGAGGAGGGTTGTTTGTAGTGAGGGAGGTGGGGTTTTGTATAGAAGGAGGAGGTTGTGTAGTGAGGAGGTGACGGTTGTTGTGTAGTGAGGGAGGGAGGGCTGTGAAGTGAGGATGGGGGTGAGGTTAAAGAGGAAGGTAGGTGTGACGGTTGTTGGGGTGTGTGTGAGGAGGTTTCAGTGTAGTAAGGAGGTGAGGGCTGAGGGAGACGGAGGTGAGGGTTCTTGTGTAGTGAGGAGGTGAGGTTGTGAGTGAGGAGTGTGGAGGTTGTGCAGTGAGGAGTGAAGTTGTTCAGCGGAGAGGGTGAGGGTTGTTGTGAGTGAGGGAGGTGAGGTGAGAGAGGGAGGGTGGAGGGGAGTGTGAGGTTATTTGCAGTGAGGGAGGTGAGGGTTGTTGTGGGAGAGGGAGTGTGAGGTTTATGTATAGTGAGGGGAGGTGGAGGTTGTGTGTAGTAGGGAGGTAGGGTTGGTTGCAGTGATAGAGGTGAGGTTGGTAGTGAGGGAGGTGAGGGTTATTGTGTTGTGAGGAGGTGAGGGGTTTCGTGTAGCAAGGAAGTGAGGTTGTGGTGAGAGGAAGTTTGTGTGAAGCAGGATATTGTAGTGAGGTGAGGTGTGAGGCTAAGGTAAGTGAGGAGGTGGAGGCCACAAAGAGGAGGTGAAGGTGTGTAGTGGAGGAGGTGGAGGGAAGATGGTTAGGGGGAGGTGGAGGCTGTTGTAGTGAAGGAGGTGGAGGGTTGTTGTAGTGAGGGAGGAAGGGTTGTTTTGTAGACGTAGGTGAAGGTTGTGTAGTGAGGGGGGTGAGGTTGTTGTGTAGTGAGGAGGGTAAGGTAGAGATTGAGGTGAGGGTTGTTGTGTAGAGGGAGGGAGGATTGTTGTGTAGTGAGGAGTGGAGGGATTGTTGTGTAGTGAGGGAGTGTGAGGTTGTTTTGTAGTGACGAAGGTGAGGTTGTTGTGTAGTGAGGGAGGTGAGGGTTGTTGTAGAGATTGAGGTGAGGGTTGTTGTGTAGTGAGGGAGGTGAGGATTGTTGTGTAGTGAGGGAGGTGAGGATTGAGTGTAGTGAGGGAGGTGTGAGGTTGTTTAGTGACGAAGGTGAGGGTTAAGGTAGTGATGGGAGGTGATTAGCGTTGTGTAGTGAGGGAGGTGAGGGTTTGTTGTGTAGAGACTGAGATGAGGTTGCTGTGCAGTGAGGAGGTGATATTGTTGCACAAGGAGAGTGAGGGCATGTGTAGTGAGGGAGGTGAGAACATGGGCAGGAGGCGGTGTGAGGATTGCTGGCTGAGGAGTGAGGATCTGTGTAGGAGGGTTGTTGTAGTAAGGAGGTGAGGGGTTGTAGTGAGGGAGGTGAGGCTTGTTGTATAGTGAGGGAGGTGAGGTTGTAGTGAGGGGAGGTGGAGGATTGTGTAGTGAGGAGAGGTGAGGGATGTTGTGTAGTGAGGGAGGTGAGGTTGTGTAGTGAGGGAGGTGAGGTTTGTGTTGTGAGGCAGGTGAGGTTGTTGTGTAGTGAAGGAGGTGAGGGTTGTTGTGTAGTGAGGGAGGCGAGGGTTGTTGTGTAGTGAGGTTTAAGGTGTAGTGAGGGAAGTGAGGGTAGTGAGGGAGGTGGAGGATTGTTGCAGTGAGGAGGAGGGCTTTGCAGAAAGGAGGAGGTGAGTGTTGTTGGGCAGTGATGAGGTGAGGGTTGTGTAGTGAGGAGGTGAGGATGAGTGAGGTGATGGCTGTAAGGAGGTGAGTACAGCAGTGAGGAGCTGAGTGGCTAAGGAGGAGGAGGATTGTTGTAGTGAGGAAGGTGAGGGGTTGTGAGGGGTTGGATGTAGGAGGAGGAGGTGTAGTGAGGGGAGGTGAGGATTTGGGAGTGAGGAGGTGAGGCTGTTGTAGTGATGGAGGTGAGTTGATGGTAAGCAGAGCTGAGGTTGTTGTGTAGTGAGGAGGGGAGGGTTGTGTAGTGAGGAAGGTGAGGGTTAAGCAGTGAGGGCTGAGGTAGTGAGGAGGTGAGGGTTTTGGTGTAGTGAGGAGGGGAGGAATGTCAGGAGGAGGAGGTGAGGTCGTTGTGCAAGTGAGGAGGAGGGTTGCTGTGGCATTGAGTGATGCGGAGGGCAGTGGAGTGTGGCTGTTGCTGGGTGAGGTAGGCTGTTGTGCAGTGAGGAAGGTGATGGGCTGTGTGTATGAGGCTGTTGTGTAGTGAGGAGGTGGTGAGGGTTTTTGTGTGGAGGAGGTGAGGTATGTTGTGTGTGGTGTGTGAGGAGGTAAGGGGTTGTTGTATAGAGGGAGGTGAGTTTGTGTAGTGAGGGAGGTGAAAGTGTGTAGTGAGGAGGTGAGGGATTTGTGAGGGGATGTGAGTGTTGTTGTAGTGAGGAGCTGAGGTTGCTGTGTAGTGAGGAGGTGAGGGTTGCTGTGTAGTGAGGGAGGTGAGGGCTTGTGTAGTGAGGGAGGTGAGGGTTGTGTAGTGAGGGGTGAGGGTTGCTGTGTAGTGAGGAAGTGAGGGTTGTTGTGTAGTAAGGAGGTGAGGACTGTTGTTTAGTGGATGTGAGTTATGTAAAGAGAGTGGAGAGATGAGGTGAGGTAAGCAGTGAGGAGGTGAGGTATGTGTAGTGAGGGAGGAGGTGTAGTGAAGGGAGGTTGTTGTGTAGTGAGGGAGGAGAGGGCTAGTAGTAGGAGGTGAGGGTTGTTGTGTAGTGAGGGGAGGTGAGGGTTATTGTGTAGTGAGGGAGGTGAGGTTGGTGTTATGGAGGGAGGTGGAGGTTGTTGTGTAGTGAGGAGGGTTGTTGTGTGAGGGAGGTGGAGGTGGTGGTGTAGTGAGGAGGTGAGGGTTGTTGTGGAGGGAGGGAGGTGAGGGTTGTTGTGTAGTAAGGGAGGTGGAGGTTGTTGTGTAGTGAGGAGGGTGAGGGGTTGTTGTGTGGGAGTGAGGAGGTGAGGGTTGTTGGTGTAGTGAGGGAGGTGAGGGTTTTGTAGTGAGGAGGTGAGGATTGTTGTGCAGTGAGGAGGGACATTGTGTAGTGAGGGAGGTGAGGGCTGTGTAGTGAGGGAGGTGAGGTGTAGTGAGGGGAGGTGAGGGTTGTTGTGTAGTGAGGCAGGTGGGGAGGTTAGAGCAGTGAGAGGTGATGAGTGGAGGAAGGTTGTTGTGTAGGAGGAAGGAGGTTGAGTGTAGTGAGGAAGGTGAGGTTGTTGGTGAAAGTGAGAGAGGTGAGGGCTATTTTGTAGTGAGAGAGGTGAGGGAAGGAAGGTGTCGTGAGGAACTGAGGGTTGTTGTGTTGTGTAGTGAGGGAGGTGAGGGTTGTTTGTAGTGAGGAAGGTGAGGAGGTTGTTGTGCATTGAAGAAGGTGAGGGTTGTTGTGTAGTGAGGAGGTGAGGGTGGTGGAGAGGAGGAGGCTGTTGTGTGTGAGGAGGGAGGTTGTGTAGTAAGGAGGTGAGGTGTGTGAGGAGGAGGATGTTGTGTAGGAGGAGGTGAGGTTATAGGTGAGGGATGTGGGAGGGGTGTTGTGTAGTGAAGGAGGTGAGGTAGTAGAGATGAGGTGAGGTTGTTGTAGTGAGAGAGGGGAGGATTGTTGTAGGAGGTAGGTGAGCGTTGTTGTAGTGAGGGAGGTGAGGGTTGTTTCAGTGAGGGGAGGTGAGTTTTATTGTAGTGAGGAGGTGAGGTTTTGTGTAGTAAGGCAGGTGGGAGGTTGCTGTAGTGAGTGGGGTGAGGTATTGTAGTGAGGAGCTGAGGGGGTTGTGTAGTGAGGAGGTGAGGTTGTTGTGCAGTGAGGACGGAGGGTATTGTGTCAGGGGGAGGTGAGGGTTGTTGTGTGAGGAGGAGGAGGGATGTGTGGGGAGGTGAAGTTTGTTGTGTATAGGGACATTGTGTAGTGAGGAGGTGAGGATTATTAGTAGTGAGGGAAGTGAGGGTTGTTGTGTAGTGAGGAGGTGAGGTTGGTTGTGTTGTGGGGAGGGTGTTATGTAGTGAAGGAGGTGAGGTTTCTGTGTAGAGATGGAGTGAGGGGTTAAGGGGAGGTGTGAGGTGAGGGGAGGTGAGGATTGTTGTGTAGTGAGGGAGGTGAGGGTTGTTTGTAGTGGATGAAGGTGAGGGTTGTTGTGTAGTGAGGGGAGGTAGGGCAGTGAGGAAGGGAGGGTTGTTGTGTAGAGATTGAGGTGAGGGTTGTTGTGTAGTGATGAGTGTGAGATTGTTGTAAGCAAGGAGGTGAGGGTTGCTGTGTAGTGAGGGAGGTGAGGATTGTTGTGTCAGGAGGTGAGGTGACTGTTGTAGTGATGGAGGGAGGGTTTGTGTAGTGAGGGCTGGGAGGAGGTGTGTGGGGAGGTAGAGATTGAGGTGAGGTGTAGTGAGGGGAGGTGAGGTTGTTTCTGTAGTGAGGAGGTGAGGCTTGTTGTATAGTGAGGAGGTGAGGTTGTTGTGTAGTGAGGAGGTGGGGAGGTTGCATAGGTAGTGAGGGGAGGTGAGGTTAAAGCAGAGGCAGGTGAGGTTGTTGTGTAGTGAGGAAGGTGAGGTTGTTGTAGTGAGGGGTGATGTGAGTGAGGGAGGTGGAGGGTTTTTGTGTAGTGAGGGAGGTGAGGATGTTGTGGAGTGAGGGAGGTAGGGCTGTTGTGGAGGGGAGGGAGTGTTGTGTAGCAGGAGTGAGTGGGTCAGCTGTGAGGAGGAGGAGGCTGCAGTGGCTGTGTGAGGTTGATGCAGTGAGGGAGGAGGGTTTGCAGTGAAGGAGGTGAGGGATGTAGTGGAGGAGGGGTAGTGAGGGCTGTTGTGTAGTGAGGAGGTGAGGTGTTGTTGTGTAGGAGGGGAGGTGAGGTTGTTGTAGTGAGGAGGGTTGTTGTGGGTGTGAGGAGGTTAGGTTGTAGTGAGGGAGGTGAGGTTGTTGTGTAGTAAGGGAGGTGGAGGGTTGTGTGGGTGAGGGAGGTAAGGGTTGTTGTATAGTGAGGGAGGTGGGAGTTTTGTGTAGGTGGAGGAGGTGAAAGTTGTAGGTGAGGGGAGGTGAGGGTTGTAGTGAGGGATGTGGAGGTTGTTGCAGTGAGGAGGAGGGTTGTTGTGCAGTGAGGATGGGAGGGTGTTGTGATGAGTGATGGAGCAGGGGCTGATGGGTAGTGGAGGGCTGTGTGTGAGGGCTTGTTGTAGTGGGGAGGAGGAGGGGGAGGTTGGTTGTGTAGTGAGGAAGTGAGGTTGTTGTGTAGTGAGGAGGTGAGGTGTGGGAGTGAGTGAGGGGGTAGTGAGGAGGTGGGTGTGTAGTGAGGAGAGGATGAGGAGGTGAGGTGGTGTAGTGAGGAGGTGAGGGTTTGGTAGTGAGGAGGTGAGGGTTGAGGTGAGGAAGCAGGTGTGTGAGGGAGGTGATAAGATAGGTTGGTGAGGAGGTGAGGGTTGTGTAGTGAGGAGGTGAGGTTGTCAGTAGTGAGGGAGGTGAGGTTGCTGGGAGAGGGTGATGATTAGTAAATGTGAGGTGAAGAGGCATGTGAGGGTGGGTTATAGTAAGTGAGGTGGGAGGAGGAGGTGGAGGTTAAGGTGTAGTGAGGGAGGTGTGTAGTGAGGAGGTGTGGTGAAGGAGTGAGGAGGCAGGTTGTTGTGTAGTGAGGAGGTGTGAGGTTACTGTGGTGAGGGAGGTGAGGGTTGTTGTGTAGTGAGGCAGGTGAGGGTTGTAGTGAGTGGGATGGTTATTATGTAATGGGAGGAAGGTTGTTGTGTAGTGAGGCAGGTGAGGGCTTGTTAGGTAGTGAGGGTGGTGAGGGCTGTGTTGAGTGAGGAAGGTGAGGGTTGTTTTGTAGTGGAGGAATTGGGGGGTTGTGTTGTGCAGGAGGAGTGAGGTGAGGTTTTGGGAGTGGAGGGGATTGTTGTAGGAGGGAGGGGTGGAGGGATGTTGTGTAGTGAGGAGGTGAGGGTTATTGTGTTGTGAGGGAGGTGAGGGTGTTGTGTAGTGAAGGAGGTGAGGTTGTTGTGTAGAGATGGAGTGTGAGGTTGTTGTGTAGTGAGGAGGGGAGGTTGTTGTGTGTAGTGAGGAGGTGGGGTTGTTGTGTGTAGTGAGGAGGTGAGGGTTGTTTGTAGTGAGGGGAGGTAAGGTTGTTAGAAGTGAAGGAGGTGAGGGTTGTTGTGTGTGAGGGGAGGTGACGTGGTTTGGTAGTGGAGGGGAGGTGAGGGTTGTTGTGTAGTGAGGAGGTGAGGGTTGGGTAGTGAGGAGGTGAGGGTTGTTGTGTAGTGAGGAAGTGATTGCTGTTGTGTAGTGAGGGTTGTTGTGGAAGTGAGGAGGTGAGGTTGTGTAGTGAGGAGGAGGGTGTTAGGGCAGTGAGGGATGTGAGGGATGCTGTGGAGTGAGGAGGAGGGCTAGTGTGAGGGGAGCTGAAGGTTGTTGTGTAGTGAGGAGGTGAGGTTGTGTAGTGAGGGAGGTGATTGTTGTTGTGTAGTGAGGAGGTAAGGTTGTTGTGTAAGAAGTTGTGTGTGAGGGGAGGTGAGGTTGTTGTGTAGTAGGGGAGGTGAGGGTTATTGTGTAGTGAGGAGGAGAGGGTTGTTGTGGTAGTGGAGAGGTGAGGGTTGTTGTGTAGTGAGTGGGGTGAGGGTTGTTGTGCAGTGAGGGAGGTGAGGGTGTGTGTTGTGTAGTGAGGAGTGTGAGGGTTGTTGTGTAGTGAGGAGGTGGGATTGTAGGTAGTGAGTGAGGTGATGTTGTAGTAGTTAGGTGATTGAGTGAGGATGTGGGGTTGTGTGCATGAGGAGGGTGGAGGATGTTGTGTAGGTGAGGCAGTGAGGGAGGGGAGAGTGAGGTTGTGTGTAGTGAGGAGGTGAGGTTGTTGTGTAGTGAGGAGGTGAGGGTTGTTGTGTGGTGAGAAGGATGTGTAGTAAGGAGATGAGGTTGCAGTGAGGGTAGGTTGTGAGGGAGGTGGGAGAGTTGTGTAGTGAGGGTTGTTGCAGCAGTGAGGGAGGTGAGGTTGTTGTGTAGTGAGGGAGGTGAGGGCTGTTGTGTGAGAGGGGAGGTGAGGGTTGTGTAGTAGGAGGTGGGGGTTGTTGTAGTGAGGGGAGGTGAGTGATGTTGTGTAGTGAGGGAGGTGAGGGTTGTGTGTAGTGAGGGAGGTGAGGTTATGTGTAGTGAGTGAGCGGAGGTTGTGTGCAGTGATGGTAGGTGAGGTTGTTGTAGGTGAGGGGTGAGGGTTGTTGTAGTGAAGGAGGTGAGGGTGTTGTAGTGAGGAGGTGAGGTTTTGTGTGGTGAGGAAGATTGGTGATGTGTTATTGAGGAGGTGATGTGTGATGGAGGGAGGTGAGGGTTGTTGTGAGTGAGTGTGAGGCAGTGGTTGTGTAGCATGGAGGTAAGTTGTGTAGTGAGGAGTGTGAGGTAGGGTTGTTGTGTAGGAGAGAGGTGAGGAAGTAGTAGGAGGTGAGTTTAGGTAGTGAGGAGGTGAGGTTGTTGTGTAGTGAGGGAGGTGAGGTTATGGTGTAGTGAGGGAGGTGAGAGGGGTTGTTGTGTAGTGAGGAGGAGGGTGGTGTAGTGGGAGGTGAGGTGTGTTGTTGTTGTGGAAGTGAGGGGTTGTGTGTAGTGGAGGTGGAGGTTGTTGTGTAGTGAGGAGGTAAGGGGTTGTTGTGCAGTGAGGAGTGTGAGGGGGGGTAGTGGAGGAGGTGATTGTTGTGTAGTGAGGAGGTGAGGGTTGTCTTGCAGGAGGAGGGATAATGACAGAAGGAAAGTGGGGTGGTGTTGTGTAGAGGGGAGGTGTGAGGGTTGTGTGTAGTAGAGGGTAGTGTGTTGGGAGGTGGAGGTTGAGTTGAGTGAGGTGTGTAGTGAGGTTGTTGTGTAGTGAGAAGGTGAGGGTTGGTGAGGAGGTGGAGATTGTTGTGTAGTGGTGAGGTGGGGTTTGTGTAGAAAGGAGGTGAGAGGTGGTGTGGTGTAGGAGAGGTGAGAGTGGTGTTGTGAGGGAGTGAGGTGTGAGGTTGTTGTGTAGTGAGTGAGAGGTTAAGTAGTGAGGAGGAGGTTGTTGTGTAGCGAGAGGTGAGGGCTTGTTGTGTAGGGAGGTGGAGGTTTGTTGTGTAGTGAGGGAGGTGGAGGTTGTTGTGGGTGAGGAGGTGAGGTTGTGAGGAGTGAGGAGTGTGGAGGTTGTTTGTAGTGAAGGAGGTGAGGGTTGTTGTGTAAGTGAGGGAGGTGAGGGTTGTTGTGTAGTGAGGGATGTTGTAGTGAGGAGGTGGGGTTGTTGTTGTAGTGAGGGGAGGTGGGGGTTGTTGTGTAGTGGAGGAGGTGTGAGGTTGTTGGGTAGTGAGTGATGTTGTGTAGTGAGGGGAGGTGAGGGTTGTTGGTAGTGAGGAGGTGAGGGTTGTGTAGTGAGGGAGGTGGGGGTTGTTGTGTGAGTGAGGTGAGGGGTTTTTGTGTTGAGAGTGAGGTTGTTGTGTGAGTGAGGGAGGTGGGGTTGTTGTGTAGTGGGGAGGTGGGGGTTGTTGTGTAGTGGGGAGGTGAGGGTTGTGTGGATGGGGAGTGGGGGTTGTTGTGTGAGTGGGGAGTGAGGGGTTGTTGTGTAGTGGGGAGGTGGGGTTGTTGTGTGAGTGGGGAGGTGGGTTTGTGTGTGGTGAGGGAGGTGGGGGTTGTTGTGTGGTGGGAGGAGGTGGGGGTGTTGTGTGTGTAGTGAGGTGGGGTGAGGTTGTGTGGTGAGGAATGAGGGGTGTTGGTAGTGAGGAGGTGGGGTTGTTGGTGTGTGGTGAGGAGGTGGGGGTTGTTGTGTAGTGAGGGGAGGTGGGGTTTTGTGTGAGGTGGGGAGTTGTTGTTGTGTGAGTGAGGAGGTGAGGGTTGTTGTGTGGTGAGGAGGTAGGGTTGTGTGTAGTGAGGGTTGTTGTGTAGTGGGGTAGAGTGGGGGTTGTTGTGTGAAGTGAGGAGGTGGGGGTTGTGAGTGGGGAGGTGGGGTTGTTGTGTAGTGAGAGGTGGGGTTGTTGTGTGGGGAGTGGGGTTGTTGTAGTGAGGAGGTGGGGTTGTTGTGTAGTGAGGTGAGGTTGGTGTTGTGTGAGGGAGGTGAGGGTTGTTGTGTAGTAAGGGAGGTGGGGTTGTTGTGTGGTGAGGGGTGGTGGGGTTGTTGTGTAGTGAGGGTTGTTGTGTAAGGAGGTGAGGTTGTTTGTAGTGGGAGGTGAGGGGTTGTTGTGTAGTGGGGAGGTGAGGGTGTGGTTGTGTAGTGGGTGGGGTGGGGGTTGTGTGTGAGTGAGGGATGGGGGTTGTTGTGTGGTGAGGTGGGGTTGTTGTGTGTGGGGAGGTGGGGGTTGTTGTGTGGTGGGGAGGTGGGGGTTTTGTGTGAAAGGGGAGGTGGGGTTGTTGTGTAGTGAAAGGAGGTGAGGTTGTTGTGTAGTGGGGAGGTGGGGGTTATTGTAGTGAGGGTTGTTGTGTGGGAGTGGAGTGAGGGGTTGTTGTGTAGTGAGGAAGTGGGGGTTGTTGTGTAGTAGAGGAGGTGGGGTTGTTGTTGTGTAGTGAGAGAGGTGAGGGTTGTTGTGTGTGAATGGGGAGGTGGGTTGTTGTGTGAGTGAGGAGGTGAGGGTTGTTGTGTAGTGGGGAGGTGAGGGTTGTTGTGTAGTGAGGAGGTGGGGTTGTTTGTGTGTAGGGGGAGGTGGGGTTGTTGTGTGGTGGGGAGAGTGAGGTTTGATATGTGAGGTTGTTGTGTATGGAAAGGTGGAGGTTGTTTGTAGTGAGAATGGGGTTGTTGTATAGTGAAGAGGTGGGGTTGTTGTGTAGTGAGTGAGGTGACAGTTGTTGTGTGTGAGGAGGTGGGGTTGTGTGTAGTGAGAGAGTGGGGTTTGTGTAGTGAGGTGGGGTTGTTGTGTGTAGTGGGGAGGTGGGGTTGTTGTGTAGTGAAGTTGTTGTTGTGTGTGGGGAGGTGGGGTTGTTGTGTGAGTGGGGAGGTGAGGAGTTGTGGTGTAATAGGTGGGGTTGTTGTGTGTGTGTGTGTGTAGAGTGGGGTTTTTGTGAGGAGGTGAGGTTGTGTGTGGAGGAGTGAGGGTTGTTGTGTAGTGAGGTGAGTTGTGTGTGGGGAGGTGAGGGTTGTTGTGTAGTGAGGAGGTGAGGTTTTGTATGTGGGGAGGTGAGGGGTTGTTGTGTGGTAGGGAGGTGGGGGTTGTTGTGTGTGAGTGAGGGTGAGGGTTGTTGTGTGGTGAGGAGGAGTGGGGTTGTGTGTTGTAGTGGAGTGGGGGTTGGTGTAGTGAGGAGGTGGGGGTTGTTGTGTAGTGAGGAGAAGTTTGTAGTGGATGGGGATGTGTGTGTGAGGAGGTGAGTTTGGTGTGGT
This sequence comes from Homarus americanus, assembly GCF_018991925.1. Taxonomy (NCBI): domain Eukaryota; kingdom Metazoa; phylum Arthropoda; class Malacostraca; order Decapoda; family Nephropidae; genus Homarus; species Homarus americanus. Next base: position 10,504 of record NW_024751798.1, on the reverse strand, counting down.
GGGGAGGTGGGGGTTGTGTGTGGGGAGGTGGGGAGTTGTGTATGAGTGAGGGAGGTGGGGTTGTTGTGTGTGGGGAGGTGGGGTTGGTGTAGTGGGGAGGTGGGGTTTGTGTAGTGGGGAAGTGGGGTTGTTGTGTAGTGAGGTGGGGTTGTTGTGTAGTGGGGAGGTGAAGGTTGTTGTGTGTAGTGGGGAGGTGGGGGTTGTGTGAGTGAGGGTGGGGTTGTTTGTGTAGTGGGGAGAGTGGGGTTTGTAGTAAAGTGAAATGTGTGGGGAGTAAAGGTTGTTGTGTGTGTGGTTGATGAGAGTGAGGTGGGATTTTAGTGTGTAGTGAGAGTGAGGTTGTTGTGTGTAAGTGAGAAGGTAAGGTTGTTGGTGAGGTTGTTGTGTAGTGAGGAGGTGAGGTTGTTGTGTGGGGAGAGAGTGGGGGTGTTGTGTGTGGGTGGTGTTGTGTAGTGAGGAGGTAGGGTTGTTGTGTAGTGAGGGAGGTGAGGGTTTGTGTAGTGAGGGAAATGAGTGTTGTTGTGTAGTAAAGAGGTGGAAGGTTGTTGTATGAATTAGGGTTGTTAGTAAATGAGGTGGGAATTTGTTTAGTGGGGAGGTGAGGTTGTTGTGTAGTGAGAGGTGAGGGTTGTTGTGTAGTGAGGAGGTGGGGTTGTGTGTAGGTGGGGATGAGGTGTGTGTAATGAGTGAGAGATGTGTGAGTGAGAGGAGGTGAGGTTGTTGTGTGTAAGTGAGAGTGGGGTGTTGTGTGGTAGATTGTTGTGTGTGAGGAGGTGAGGGTTTGTGTGAAGTAGAGAGGAGGTGAGGGTTAATGGCATGAGAGTGAGGAGTGTGTATGTGAGGAGGTGAGGTTGTTGTGTGGTGGAGTGGGGTGAGGTTATTGTGGTGTAGGTAGGTGGGGGGTGTGAGGTGGGGTTGTTTGTGTAGTGTGAGAGGTGGGGTTGTTGTGTGGTGGGGGAGGTGAGGGTTTTGTGTAGTAAGGAGTGGGGGGTTGTTGTGTGGTGGGGAGGTGGGGTTGTTGTTGTGTGGGGAGGTGGGGGTTGTGTGTGAAGTGGGGGTTGTGGAGTGTGTGTGTGTGTGGAGGTGGGGTTGTTGTGGGGTTGTTTAATGAGGTGAGGTTGTGTGGGGAGGTAATGTTGTTATGTAAGTAGAGAGTGAGGTTGTTTGTAGAAATGAGGGATGAGGTTGTTGTGTGGTGAAAAGTGGGGTTGTTGTGTAGTAAGGAGGTGAGGGTTGTTGTGTAGTAGAGGAGGTGAGGTTGTTGTGTGTAAAGGTTGACATGTGGGAGAGTCTGAGGTTGTGTAGTAGGGATTAGTTTTGTGTAGGAGGTGAGGTTGTTGTGTAGTGAGTGAGGTGAGTTGTTGTGAGGTTGTGTGAAGGTGAGGTTGTTGTGTGAAGGAGGTGGGGTTGTTGTGTGTGAGAGGTGGGGTTGTTGTGTGGTGAGGGTTGTTGTGTTGTGGGGAGGGTGGAGGTTGGTGTGTGAAATGAAAGTGAGGTTGTTGTGTAAGTGAGGTGAGGTTGTTATTAAGTAGAAGTAAAGGGATTTTGTGTAGTGTGAGGTGGTTGTGTAGTGAGGGAGAGTGGGGTTATTTGTGTAGTGAGGTGAGGTTGTGTAGTGAGAAGGTGGGGGTTGTTGTGTGTGGGGAGGTGAGGGTTGTTGTGTAGTGAAAGGATGGGGTTGTTGTGTGTGAGGTGGGGTTTGTTGTAGTGAGAGAGTGGGGAGTTGTTGTGTGGAGAGGAGGTGAGGGTTGTTGTATATAGTAGGGAAGTGAGGTTGTAGTGTGTGAGAGAATGAGGGTTGTTGTGTAGTGGTAGAGGTGGGGTTGTTGTAATGAGAGTGGGGTTGTGTGTATTAGTGAGGTTTAATATAAAGAGTAAGGTTGTTGTGAGGGGAGGTGAGTTGTTGTAGTTAAAGGATAGAGAGTGGGGTTGTTGTGTAGTAAGGTGTGAAGATGTGTGTGAGTGAGTGAGTTGGGGGTTGTTGTGAGGGGAAGAGTTGTTTTGTGGGTTGTTGTGTGTGGTTGTGTGGGAGGTGGGGTTAAGGTGGGGGGTTGTTGTGTGGGGAGGTGGGGATTGTTGTGTAGTGAGGAGGTGAGGATTGTTGTTGTGATTGAGAGGTGGGGTTTTTTTTGGCAGGAGAGTGAGGTTGTTGTGTGAGGTGTAGGGTTGTTGTGTAGGGTGTGAGGTTGTTGTGTAGGGAGGTGAGGTTGTTGTGTAGTGAAAGGTGGGATTGTGTGTAAGGTGGGGTTGTTTGTTGTTGTGTAGTGAGGTGGGGGTTGTTGTGAGATGAGGTTGTTGTGTAGTGAGGGGGGATGTGGGGTTGTGGTGAGGGGGTTTGTTGTGTTATGAAGGTGAGGGTTGTGTGTGTGGAGTGGGGTTAGTTGTGTGGGGGTTGTTGTGTAATGAGTGAAGTTGTTGTGTAGTGGGGTGAGTTGTTGTGTGAGGTTAGTGTGAGGTGAGGGTTGTTGTGTGGGGTGAGGTGGGGTTGTTGTGTGTGAGGTGGGGTTGTGGGTGTGAGAGGTGAGGGTTGTTGTTTGTGAGGGAGGTGAGGTTGTTGTAGAGGTGAGGGAGTTGTTGTAGTGAGAGGTGAAGAGGTTGTTGTGTGATGAGTTGTTGGTGAGAGGAGGTGAGGGGTTTGTGTGAGAGATGGAGGGGATTGTTGTGTAATGAGGGAGGTGAGGGGGGGTTTTGTATAGTGAGGGAGGTGAGGGTTGTTAGTGGTAGTGAGTGGGGTTGTTGTGTAGTGAAGGGAGGTGGGTTGTGTGTAGTGAGAGGTGAGGGTTTTTGTGTGGTAGGGAGGTCGGAGTGTGTAGTGGGGGGGTTGTTGTGTGGATTGTTGTAGTGGGGAAGGTGGGGTTGTGGGGTTGTGTGTGTGGGGAGGTGAGGGTTGTTGTGTAGTGGGGAGGTGGGGTTGTTGTGTAGTGAGAGTGTGTGGGAGCTGGGGTTGTTGTGTAGTGGAGGTGAGGGTTGTTGTGTGAGTGGGAGGTGAGGGTTGTTGTGTAGTGTGGGGTGAGGGTTGTTGTGTGGTGAGGGAGTTGGGGTTTGTGTAGTGAGGTGAGGGTTGTTGTGTGAGTGGGGATGGGTGTGGTGGGTGGGGGTTGTGAGTGGGAGTGGGTGGTTTGTGTGGGGGTGAGGTTGTTGTGTGAGTGAGGGAGGTGAGGTGTTGTGTAGTAGGGGAGTTAGGGTTTGTGTGGTGAGGGAGTGAGGTTGTTGTGTAGTGAGGGTGAGTTGTTATGGTGTGAGGTAGGTGGGGGTTGTTGTGTGAGTGGGAGAGGTGGGGTTTGTGTAGTGGGGAGGTGGGGGTTGAGTGAGGTGGGGGTTGTGGGGAGGTGGGGTTGTTGTGTGTAGTGGGGAGGTGGGGGTTGTTGTGTGAGTGGGGAGGTGGGGATGTTGTGTGGGGAGGTGGGGGTTGTGTGAGTGGGGAGTGGGGTTGTTGTATAGTGGGAGTTGAGGTTTTGTGTAGTGAGGGGAGTTGAGGTTGTTGTGTAGTGGGGAGGTGGGGATTGTAATAGTAGGAGTGGGTGAGGGTTGTTGTGTAGTGGGGAGGTGAGGGTTGTTGTGTAGTGGGGAGGTGGGGGTTGTGTAGTGAGGGAGAGGTGGGGGTTGTTGTGTGAAGGTGAGGGGAGGTGGGGGTTGTTGTGTGAGTGAGAGGTGGGGTTGTTGTAGTGTGAGTGAAGAGTGGGGTTGTTGTGTGAGTGGGGAGGTGGGGTTGTTGTGTAGTGAAAGGTGAGGGTTGTTGTGTAGTGGGGAGGTGGGGTTGTTGTGTGGGGAGGTGGGTTGTTGTGTAGTGAGAGGTGAGGTTGTTGTGTAGTGAAGGAGGAGGTGGGGTTGTGAATGTGGTCAAGTAGGTGGGGTTGTAGTGTGGGAAGAGTGGGGTTGTGTGAGTGGGGATTGTTGTGTAGTGAGGAAGGTGAGGTTGTGATAGAGTGAGGTTGTTTGTAGTGAGGTTGTGTGTGAGTGGGGAGGTGGGGTTGGTGTGTGGGGGGAGGTGGGGTTTTGTGTAGTGAAGGAGGTGGGGTTGTTGTGTGAGTGAGGAGGTGAGGTTGTTGTGTAGTAGGGGAGGTGGGGTTGTTTGGAGTGGTGATGGGGATTGTTGTGTAGTGAGGGGAGAGGTGGGGTTGTTGTGTAGTGAGGTGAGGTTGTGTGTAGTGAGGGAGGTGGGGTTGTTGTGGGAGTGAGGGTTGTGTGGGTTGTGGGAGTGGGGTTGTTGTGTGGGGAGGGTGGGGTTGTTGTAGAGTGGGGTGGGGAGGTGGGGGTTGTTGTGGGGAGGTGGGGTTGTTGTGTGAGGTGAGTGTTGTAAGTGGGAGGTGGGGTTGTGTAGTGGGGAGGTGAGGTTGTTGTGTAGTGGGGATGTTAGGGTTGTTGTGTAGTGAGGAGGTGGGGTTGTTGTGTAGTGGGGAGGTGGGGTTGTTGTGTGGGGAGGAGTGGGGGTTGTGTGGGGAGGTGGGGTTGTTGTGTGAAGTGGGGAGGTGGGGGTTGTGTGTGGGGGATGGGGTTGTGAGTGGGGAGGTGGGGTTGTTGTGGTGAGAGTGAGGGTTGTTGTGTAGTGAAGGTGAGGTTGTTGTGTGAGTGAGAGGTGGGGTGTTGTGTGGTGGGGAAGGTGGGGTTGTGTAGTGGGGATATGGGGTTGTGTAGTGAGGGAGGTGGGGGTTGTTGTGTGGGGGAGGTGAGGGTTGTTGTGTAGTGAGGAGGTGGGGGTTGTTGTGTAGTAGGGAGTTGAGGGTTTGTGTGTAGTGAGAGGTGAGGGTTGTTGTGTGAGTGGGAGAGTGAGGTTGTTGTGTGAGTGAGGAGGTGTGAGGGGTTGTTGTGTAGTGGAAGGAGGTGAGGTTGTTGTGTAGTGAGGAGGTGGGGTTGTTGTGTGTAGTGGGGAGGTGGGGAGGTTGTTGTGTGAGTATGAGGAGGTGAGGGTTGTTGTGTAGTAGGAAGGTGGGGTTGTTGTGTGAAGTGAGGGGTGAGGTTGTTGTGTAGTGGGAAGTGTGGGGTTGTTGTGTGGGGAGTGGGGAGGTTGGGGTTGTGTGTGGGGAAGTGAGGTTTATTGTGAATGAAAGAGAGGTTGTTGTGTGAATTAGGGAGTGAGGTTGTTTATTATGAGGTGAGGTTGTGTGTGAAGGTGGGGGTTGTTGTGTGTAGTAAAGGAGGTGGGGGTTGTTGTGTAGTGGAAAGTGAGGGTTGTTTGTGTAGTAAAGGAGTGAGGTTATTTGAGTGAGGATGAGGTTGTTGTTGTGTGTAGTGAGGTTGTTGTGTGATAGGAAGAGTGGGGTTGTGTGTAGTGATGGAGGTGGGGGTTGTTGTGTAGTAGGGAAGTTGAGGTGTTGTGTAGTAGGGAGGTGAGGGTTTTTGTGTGGAGAGTGAGTTTTGTTGTGTAGAGTGAGGTTATTTTGTAGTAAGGGAGGTGGGGTTATGTGTGTGAGGGAGGTGGGGTTGTTGTGTGAGTGGGGAGGTGGGGGTTGTGTGTGTGTGTGGGGGAGGTGGGGTTTGTGTGGTGGGGAGGTGGGGGTTGTGTGGTGTGGGGAGGTGGGGTGTGTGTGGGGAGGTGGGGTTTGTGTTGTTGAGGGAGGTGGGGTTGTTGTGTGAAGTGAGGAGGTGAGGTTGTTGTGTAGTGAGGGAGGTGGGGTTGTTGTGTGGTATGGGGAGGTGGGGTTGTTGTGTAGTGAGAGGTGGGGGTTGTGTGTAGTAGAGGTGAGGTTGTTGTGTGTGTGGGGAGGTGGGGTTGTTGTGTGAGGAGAGGTGGGGTTGTTGTGGAGTGGAGGGAGGTGGGGGGTTGTGGAGTGTGGGTTGTTGTGTAGTGGGGAGGTGAGGGTTGTTGTGTGGTGAGGGAGGTGGGGTTGTTGTGTAGTGGGGAGGTGGGGGTTGTTGTGTAGTGGGAGGTGAGGGGTTGTTGTGTAGTGGGGAGTAGGGGTTGTTGTGTAGTGAGGGAGGGTTGTTGTGTAGTGAGGGAGGTGAGGTTGTTGTGTGGTGGGGAGGTGGGGGTTGTTGTGTGAGGAGTGAGGGGTTTTATGTGAGTGGGGAGAGTGGGGTTGTTGTGTGAGTGGGGAGGTGGGGTTGTTGTGTAGTGAGGGAGGTGGGGGTTGTTGTGTGATGAGGGAGTGGGGTTGTGTGTGAGAGAGAGGTGGGGGTTGTTGTGTGATGGAGGAGTGAGGTTGTTGTGTAGTGAGGAGTGGGTTGTGTAATAGAGTGAGGGTTGTTGTGTAGTAGAGAGGTGAGGGTTGTTGTGTAGTGAGGGAAGTGAGGGTTGTTGTGTAGTAAGGGAGGTGAGGATTGTTGTTTAGTGCGGGAGGTGAGGGATATTATGTAGTGAGAGAGGTGAGGGTTGTAGTGTAGACATTGAGGTGAGGGTTGTTGTATAGAGAGTGAGGTGAGGGTTATTGTGTAGTGAGGGAGTTGAGGGGTGTTGTGTAGTGAAGGAAGTGAGGGTTGTTGTGTCGTGTGGTCGGTGAGGGTTATTGTGTAGTGAGGGAGGTGAGGGTTGTTGTGTAGTGAGGGAGGTGAGGGTTGTTGTGTAGTGAGGGAGGGTGGGGTTGTACAGTATGGGAGGCGAGGGTTGTTGTGTAATGGGGAGGTGAGGGTTGTTGTGTAGTGAGGGAGGTGAGGGGTGTTATGTAGTGGGGGAGGTGAGGGTTTTGTGTAGTGAGGGTGAAGGTTGTTGTGTATTGACGGAGGTGAGGGTTGTTGTGTAGTGAGTAAGGTGAAGGTTGTTTTGTAGTGAAGGAGGTGAGGGTTGTTTTGCAGTGAGGGAGATGAGGGTTGTTGTGTGGTGAGGGTTGTTGTGTAGTTAGGGAGGTGAGGGTTGTTGTGTAGTGAGGGAGGTGGGGGTTGTTGTGTAGTGAGGGAGGTACTGGTTGTTGTGTAGTGAGGGAGGTACTGGTTGTTGTGTAGTGAGGAGGTGAGGGTTGTTGTGTAGTGAAGGAGGTGAGGGTTGTTTTGCAGTGAGGAAATGAGGGTTGTTGTGTAGTGAGGGTTGTTGTGTAGCGAGGGTTGTTGTGTAGTTAGGGAGGTGAGGGTTGTTGTGTAGTGAGGGATGTGAAGGATGTTGTGTAGTGAGGGAGGTGAGGGTTGTTGTGTAGTGAGGGAAGTCAGGGTTGTTGTGTGGTGAGGTAGGTGAGGGTTGTTGTGTAGTGCGGGTGGTGAGGTTGTGTAGTGAGGGAGGTGAGGGTTGTTGTGTAGTGAGGGAGTTCAGGGTTGTTGTGTAGTGATGGATATGAGGGTTGTTGTGTAGTGAGGGAGGTGAAGGGTGTTATGTAGTGAGGAAGGTGAGGATTGTTGTGTAGTGAGGGTTGTTGTGTAATGAGGGAGGTGAGGGTTGTTGTGTAGTGAGGGAGGTGAAGGTTGTTGTGTAGTGAGTGCTAATCTTTAGGTTACCTGTCATACTATATCACCAAGCAGACACACACACAGACAGACAGACAGACAGACTTCCAACCATACAAACCGTCTCGGAAGATCAATTTCCTTGCCAAGTCCGGCCTCTCGTTCACGTGAGTGAGAAAAGGAAAGATCACAAAGGAACTAAGTGCCGAATATTGATTATCATTACACTGGGCGTCCGAGTGTGTGTGTATGTGTGTGTGTGTGTGTGTGTGTGTGTGCGTGTGTGTTTGTGTGTTTGTGTGTGTGCAAACTACTCTCGACAAGATATTTATGTTCATGTTTGTGTTCCAGAAGTTAAAGTGGTGAATATAGCATTGGTTGGTGTCGTTTATATGAGGGAGCATATAAAAGGGAGTATATTGAAGGGAGCATATTGAAGGGAGAATGTGTTTACTGGGTTGTGAGGGAGGGAGGGAGGAAGGATGAAAAGATGGCGAGAGTCAGATGGAGATAATGACAGACAGGACGTAGAGTTGGAGGTAGGTGGCAGAGGTGTTGTGGTGAGAATCAGGAGGTGAAGTGGCAGGGTGAGGTGGTAGGTAGTGGCAGCTGGTTTGAGACTCTTGTGCGACACTTAGCTGTGTCACAAGTGACATTGGGATGGCCTAACAGAGTATGTATATATGTGCATTAGAAAGGATTTTTTCATCCTCACATGGGCATTTTCGTTTTTTGATTAGACATTTTATGGGTTAATGGTCAGTGAAGATGTGAACTAGTGTGCGTGATCTAAGTATATAAGAAGCATCAATCTATTATGGAAAGGGCCAGGTAAATTAAATCGTTTCCTGTGTGTATGTGTGTGTGTGAGTGTGTGTGTGTATGTAAATAAATATGGTGACGGTTTGTGAAAAGTTCATATGAGGCTGAAATATACTTTGGACATAAATGACATACATACATTGGTGGTTTAACAAAGCCTTCATTAGAAAGGTAAAAGGAACATACAGTGAACATATAGGTGTGTAGGTGTTGAACAGCAAAACGTGTGTGCTCCCTCCCAGATGGTGTTAGGAGGAACCTCACGTGGTGTGAGATGAGATGAGATTGTTAGGGGCCTCACGTGGTGTGTTAATTCCCTCACAGATGGTGTTATGAGGGCCTCGTGGTGTAGTGGTCCCTCCTGGTGGTGTTGTGGGGGCCTCGTGGTGTGTGGTCCCTCACAGATGGTGTTATGAGGGGGGCCTCGTGTGTGGTAATTCCCTCACAGATGGTGTTATGTGGTGAGGTGTGGTTCAGGCCTTCCTATCGTGAGGATTAACACATCGCTGGTTCTGGTCTCACGGGCCGTTATCACTGGGTACCTGGGACCTCACTGTGTGAGAAGGTTAACTTGGGTACTTGTTACTGTTGAGTTGTTCTCACTGAGCTTAAGCACTGTTCACCACTGTTCACCTCTGTTTTTACTGGTTCCATTCCTTTCGTAAATGAAATAGTAACTTCTGGCGCATGTTGATATTCCGGTGGGGAGGAGGGTTCAGGAGGGGAGTTGGTATGGGCCAACAACAGTTGACCTGAACATCGAGTAGTGTGTGTGTGTGTGCGTGTGTGTGTGTGTGTGTGTGTGTGTGTGTGTGTGTTAGTGCTCTGAGCGTGTTTTTGTCCTCAACTTGGTCGATATGGGTAAATTTGGTGGTTTGTTTTCTTGGTAGTGTGCTTCCTCCTCCCCTTGGCACTGATCGTCTAAGAGTTTTGAGTGCACTTGTTGGAAACACCGATTACCTCACATAAACAGACACATAATATAGACACACAGACAAGGATAAAGATCAGTTGGTGGTTGGTGTTTTTTGGGAGAGAAGAAGGCAAAGGGAGTGTGGACCGTTTCTTCCAAGTCACAGAATACTTGAAACTTCCTCAGAGGGGCATGGTGGTGTTCTCGAGAGCTGAGGGCCTGGAGGGAAGGACTCTTACAGATGGTCAAAATAACCGCGAGTGGACCACCGTGTCTCATGCTTGGTCATGTGAGGGAAGTGAGCATCCTACAGATTGAGTCACGAACTATATCTTCTCTTATGAGGCACCAAGTTGAGTGTCATGGTAGGATGGAGTATTTTAGAACATCATCAAGATATTCTAGTGTGGCGTCTGAGATCCATCTTGGCCACTGTTTAAACAACAAATCGCGCATAGAAGCACCGAAATGAGGATAACATTACACAAACACCTGAGAGTTGAAAGAGTGATACCTAAAGGGAGAGGGAAGAGTCTCCCCAAGGGCCACACCACAACCCACGGGAGGACCACTGTAATCTTTGGCCACAACAGGAACAAAGAACTATTCAACAACACCTCAAACGTAGACTGCTTTGACCTTCATTTTCTTTTGGTTTTGTATTGTCTGGTTGAAAACTCTAAGTCTACCTTCAGGATAAAACACACACACACACACACACACACACACACACACACACACAGACCACCATCATGCTTCATCTTTATGACCAGTTAAACCAAGCACCTTCTTCAGAGGCACCAAGGATGCATCACACAAGCTCTTAAGGTATGTCGGGATACTTGAAGGGGGTCTCTAAGGCCTGTCGGGATACTTGAAGGGGGGGAAGATCTGTCGGGATACTTGAAAGGGAGTCTCTAACATATATCTTCACCACATCACAAAAAGATTCAATATCAAATCTGGCCAAGAATAAAGAGACGTTGCTTGGTGTCGTGTACTTAATGGGTGCTGGCTATTCCGCTGGGAGAACGTCTTTACACGCAGTCTGCAGTTAATTGCATGATTTTTTTCTCTTCCCTCCTGGTCTAAGTGGTCTCAGTTCTTGCGTGTGTTTAATTATTTGCTTGTGGGTTTACATGTAGTCCATTGCAGCGTTTCCTCCAGGGTATATTTATTTCCTACTCTTTTTAGTGTACATTAAATTAGCCTTGTCTTCATCCTAGAGTCTATTATTCAGGTAAGTAATAATGTAATCACTGAGTCAGGTGTATAGTTGTGCATTAGTGTATTTTCCATTACAGGTGTTTTAGTGTATGTTTAATTGCCTACACCTACTTAATGACCTCCCCCTCCCCTTTCCAGTGTATATTTGATTACCTTCGTTCATTTAATTACCTGGGTATATTTAATTACCTGGATATTCTAACGATCTAATCACCTACCTTTGTATATCTGTTT
>NW_024751797.1:0-11887 GCF_018991925.1 Homarus americanus | reverse complement strand
TTTTGTTATTCGTGACTGCCAAACTCTTCCTCTACTCTTGCAATGGTAAGTTCTCAAAGTTTCTACAGGCTACGTGGTGTAGTCAGTCAGGTGTGCCCACTGTACTTTCTCCTTTACTCTCGTGTGGTAAAACGTTCCCTTGTTAGATAATTTACGATTACATAGGCCCGTGGTTCACTTTCTCTACCATTAAGTTATTACCAAGAGTCGGTGTTGAATTATTTATGGAAAATGGGACGATTGACTCACATGTGACATTTACTACACTATATGTAATGAGGCCACCATTTCATCTCTCACTGACACACACACACACACACAGACACACACACACACACACACACACACACACACACACACACACACACACCCTACTAAATGAAAATGTACAGCATATAATTTTGTAGTAATCCCAGTTTTGAAGACCAGATGTTTACCCTGAAAACTCTCTATATTGAATTAAAAAATTATATTTGCTAAAGCAAGTGTATGATGGTAGAATATAAACACTATTAGGAAATAGTAACCATTATGAGATTTTATGACTCCTAACAAAAAAAATGTGACTAAGAATTATAAAGGATGATATTGTTTGGAATAGTTTGTTCAAGTTACTTTAACAGAGATATAATGTTATTTCTTTATGTAGAATTATTAATTTATCTAATTTATAACCACTTTCTCCTGATTATATAAACTTTCTGGGAGTGGTTTACTTTTTAGGGAGACGTTGATTAAAATTATATTATGGACTTCCTCAGCTTTGTACATTTTCACTGCTTGGAGTTGAATAGTTAAATTTTCTTTCAAATTTATCCTAACTATAGTTAAGTATTATCACAAAACATCATGGGTGCTTCAGTCCCCTTGAGATACTTTGTTCTAATGGTCTTAACAAATGAGAGAATCCAATAGGAGAAGCATAGACGGTCTCATTTATTTATTGTAGTCGTTCATCTGTATTAACTTAATTTAACATCCATCCAAATATCGCCTGAGAATTTCTACTTTGTTAACTTAGTTTTAATCACACCCGTAAGAGACTGATCCTTCAGCTGTAATTAATACCAAGTGGAAACCTAATTTCATATACATCCCTCTGATCTAAGCACTAAGGCCTGGCACTCCATGACGCTACTTTATAATTATACAAGTAACATAGATGCATCAACAAACAGTATAATTATAAACCTCTGAGAGTCTCTAGTGAGCCTCCATCATGCCCTCCTCTGTGTGATTACCTTGTATTCCTCCTAATTTGCTGAATACTGCTAAAGCTTCTTGTTGGCTGAGAGCAAACATTATTTTGGCCTCATAAATTACGGAGCAATACCCTTCCTAGCTCCTCATTTTCATTCCCCTCGTTTATATCATTACTGGAATCGTCTTTGGATAATTCAACCATCTCCCTTTTGTTGATTCATTTGATAATTTATTTGTTTAGTTATTTATCGGGTATTCATCCCTTTAATATTGCAATGTAACTCGTAAGGAACTCATATGAGCCATCCAGTACATTTCACTAATAACTTCATAAGAACAATCGGTGTTTTAAATAGTATTGTGTTTACAGCATTACTTCTCAGACTCGTAACTCACCCTGACTTAACTAAGTTACATTACTTGGGAATTTAGTCCTTTAGGTAATTTCTCGTTACTGACTGGTTGAGAACACTTGAGCTTTTCACTGTTGGTTGATGCTTAGTTAAATATTAAATGTAGTTTTCTGGAATGGTTCGTGACTGGCGTAATTTATTTGTTCTATGTATGTATATTGGCAAATTATTCAACAGAATGAAGAAACAAAATCAAATATTCTTAGCAGCATAAACCCATATGAGATCTAAGACAAGGACTTAACTGGAAATACAGTATTTTGTTATATTTACTTTGCCTGGTATCAAGGTAGAATCTTAGTATGATAGTGACGCAGTTTCCCACTGGATGTTGTTCTCGTTGCTTTAGAATAAATTAACCAATTAGGTGCATTCATTCATCTTCACTTACGGGGAATTATCCATTATAGAAACCTTTGTCAATAAGACCCCTGACGAACATGTTGTACAAATTCAGAAGGTGAAGTATAACGAACTTACTTTTCAATTACCAAATGGAGTAGGCCCACCTAAGTTGAGTTAGTTTCAGGGTCCAAATTAGACAATTCTCTCTCTCTCTCTCTCTCTCTCTCTCTCTCCCTCGTGTGTTTCTAGTGGTTTCCTCATTAGATCAATACCTTAAGTAAACTACGACTTTTCCCCTATTGTGTTTTTATTCTCTTTTCCTACGTTTTTCTGTTCTATCGTAATTTGCTTCTTAAATTTTTTTGCCGTTGTTGATGCTTTTGTTTTGTTGTTGTGTACAGGAGTTTCAGCTGCCCAAAGTGATTAAGCACCTGCGATACAAGTCATGGTATTGCAAGGCAAGAAAATTTTAAAATCTCCAAAATTTGGATTTTATTTTCAAGAACTCTCGTTTGTTCGTTGAGTAAATATTCCGCTATAAAAAATCAGATTTTTAAGATTTATAAAATAAAAATAAAAAATATATATATATCCGATTCTCTAGTGAGTATTATTTTGTTATGCTATTTTATCGGCTTTTGTGTATTGCTGGGTTTTTTCTTATATTTTATTCGGATTTTTGGAGCATTTTTTGTTATCATTTTTGCGGGACATTTTTATCAATTAGTATTATTCATGAAAACCATTCGACATATATTTTCCTATTGTTTTTATCTTAGTTTTATTCTTTAACTTTCTATATTTAGTAAAATAATCTTGTTTCCTTTATCAACTGGTATTTTTATCATTTCTTACTGTCATTATGTCAATCTACTTTCGTCTCTCTCTCTCTCTCTCTCTCTCTCTCTCTCTCTCTCTCTCTCTCTCTCTTTCTCTCTCTCTCTCTCTCGTATTCTTATTTTATGGATGATAGAATTAGTTATTCTTCTTATGATTATGTTTTTGTTTTAGGGAAGTGTAATCTGATGACCTCTCTCTCTCTCTCTCTCTCGTATCGACAAGTATATTTGAAATACGAAGATACTTAATCCATAATACTTGTCTCTCTGTACACACACACACACACACACACACACATCCTTGACCACCGAAGAGTCAAGACGTACCTGGCGCTCCTCTCGGAGCAGCCAGGTCAACTGTTAAGTTGGCCCATACCAACCCCCTCCCCTGAACCCTCCTCCCCACCGGAATAACAACAAGTTCTCGCCAGAAGTTACAATTTCATTTAGGAAAGGAACAGAACCAGTGTTAAACAGAGGTGAACAGTGGTGAACAGTGCTTAAGTCAGTGAGAACAACTCAACAGTAACAGTCGTACCCAAGTTAACCTTCACACAGTGAGGTCCCAGGTACCCAGTGATAACGGCCCCAGCGAGACCCAACAACAACCACCGATGACTTAATCCGTCTACGATAGGAAGGCCTAAGACCAAACCTCACTCATATAACACCATCTGTGAGGGAATTACTACACCACATGTCCCTCATAACATCATATGTGAGGGAATTACTACACCACGTCAAGTCCCTCATAACACCATCTGTGAGGTAATTACTACCCCACGTGAGGTCCCTCATAACACCATCTGTGAGGGAAATACTACACCACGTCAGGTCCCTCATAACACCATCTGTGAGGTAATTACTACCCCACGTGAGGTCCCTCATAACACCATCTGTGAGGGAATTACTACACCACGTGAAACCCCTCATAACACCATCTGCTAGGGAATTGCTACACCACGCCAGGTCCCTCATAACACCATCTGAGGGAACTACTACACCACGTGAGTTCCTCCTAACACCATCTGGGAGGGAGTTACTGCACTACGAGTTTGCTGCTCAACACCTACATTAATCTGTATGTTCACTGTATGTTCCTTTACCTTTCTCTAATGAAGGCTTTTGTTAAACCACCAATGTATGTAATAAGTCATTTATGTCCAATGTATATTTTCAACCTTCGGGCTGCAGAACTTTTTCAATAAACCGTTTATTATTATTATTATTATTATTATTATTATTTACACACACACACACACACACACACCGTCGTTTTCGGACCTCTGAGAACTTCAGTCCCATAAGACTTTTACTTTTCAATTAGTGAGATCTTAACATTTTTCCATTTGCTGTATTTTGTTGAGGCCGCTGTGGGTGGATGTGGGCGGGGAAGGGTGGCAATGGGCGGGGGAGGAGGGTGGGGAAGGACACGGCGGAGGTGTGTGTGTGTTTTAGGGCGAAGTAACCAACACTTACATGTCAAAAATATAAGTATAGCAATAATAAAATAACTCACCATATATACTGTAGCCAAAATATTGTCCCATTACGGCAGGTACAAACATTTACATATTTAAAAAGTCTACATCTATTATTCATATAAATAGTCTAAGTTTAAACATGCGTATGTGCATATCACACCCATGCACATATACATACACATCGACCCCCCCCAGTACAAACATACTCTCCCTTCCACCACGTATATACAAACATCCATATACAAGACACATGGACCAGTGTAAATGTGTTCTGTCTCTCACACCTTTAGTCCTTGACGGATATTAGGACTCTACATTAGACAAGCATCATAACAAATGATTATATTTGTGAATGAATAAAAATGTTTATGTTCCATGAATGATGATCATTTTATTATGTTTCTTCGGTAGGTACATAAACAAAAACTGACAGGGTTATGATGACTGTGGGAATACATTGTTGGAAAAGCAAATGTTTGGGAAATTATTAAGAGTATAAATCACAGGACACGAGGGGTGATTCTCGCTTACTATCGCGTATGTCGCGTGTAATGTAACTTTCAGCGAGCATGTTGGATATATATATATATATATATATATATATATATATATATATATATATATATATATATATATATATATATATATATATATATATATATATATATATATGTGTGTGTGTGTGTGTGTAATCCACTGTGAAACGTCGATGTATATAATTGTTCCCTGAAGGGTGATGAGTTGACACATACGGTGGGGTTGGCTACAACTGTTCGAGGGTCTCAGGGGAGTCCGTAAAGAGATACGATTAGGTGTCAAAACCAGCGTGTTAGCAGAAATTGACTGGGGGACGAGATAGGGGAGAGACATAATGTAATATGCCTTCATTAATTGTTTCCGTCTTTTGTTCTTCTTCTTTTTAACAGGTGAAGTAGTGGGTGACTATTCTCATTTACTGGAGGTTTGGTACAAGCTGAAGGTTTACGCATCATCTGCACATTTACTTAGAAAACTTTCACCAGCTTCATCCTTAATTACTAATATATTAAAGGATACAATGTTTCGCCTGCAGATACGACCACTCCAACATCTTCCAGGAGTCTCTGCCGTCACGTTACTTGCAATGTTCGGGGCTGGGTGTCGCTACATTGGGCGAGTCGCGTGTTACACCCTGAGAGGCACTTAAAGGTAGGCAAATACATCAACCTGCTTGGAGAATGTTTCTTGCTTTCCTTTCGGCAGAGGGATATCCCTTTCCCACCAGGGCTCATCCTGTTTATTCACGACAGGTGTCCAACCCACACTGTCCGCATCGTTTGACGGTGGTTTGAGGGACTGCACCCTTCATCTCCTGGAATTACCCAGCAAAGGAGCGGACATGAAAGTGATTGAACACGTCTGGGCACAAATGGTCAACACATGGGACATTGCACAAGAGAGGACTGCCCACCACCTCATGGCTCATGCCAAACTCAGTGGGAATTTCACAAGCATAAGCCGAAGCTATATAGTGTGAGGCCTTGTGACAACCATACCGAAGAGGCTGCCAGCAATGATAGTCAAAGAAGGCGACTGAATCACATATTGAATAAATGTGCCCGTCTGGATATAAGTTTAGTTCTTTAAAATGTCAAAGAAACAATTATTAATGGTAAATGGTCAATGGTAAACTCATTAATAACTGAATTTATTCAGAGGTAATGTGAACGGCAATCCAAATGAAGAAGCTATGTTCCCTTTTTTACTCTTGCTTCTGTGAAAGGTTGGTTTGACTGGGCAAACTGAATTTATCGCCCAAAAGAAAAACGACGAAGGAAAAAAAATCGTCTTCTAGGGACATTACTTAACCTAACACCTCATATATTACAATCTAAAAGGAACAAAAGGAAAAAAAAATGTTCCCCATAAAAGAAAATTACTTTAGCGCATAAAAACACCCAATAATCACTACCCTTCGCCTGTTCCCTGTACCACTAGCGGGAAGGGGAAGGGGGGGGGAGGAGAGAAATAAGTATTCAGAGTAGAGACACAATATCTCTCCTTCAGGCAAGTATTTATCACGCTTCCTTATTCTCTAAAGTAATCACTGCCACGCCTCCCGGGGCTATAAAACTAACTTATTATGCCCTGACCCGGGGAAGGAAAGGGGGGGGGGATGGGGGGAGGGCGTCCAGAGAGGGTTGGGGAGGGGGAGGAGTAGGAGGAAAGAGGGAAGATTAAGACAAGTGATGCTAATTGAACGGATGGAGAAGAAAACGATGGGAAGAAGAAGAAGAAGAAGAATTATTTGAAGGGGAGGAGAGGAATGTGGTTAACGAGTAATGGTGGAGGAGAAAAATAAGAGGAGAAATGATGATAAAAGAGAAGAACGTTGAAACGAAGAGGCGAAAAAAAACGAGAAAAAGAAGAAGGAAAAAGACAACACAAGAAAAGCTATAGATGAGAAAAATAAGATTAATTAAGAAAAAATAAATGATCACGGAGAGGAAGAAGAAGATTTAAAAGGGTAAGGAGAGGGTAAACGAGAGGATGGAAGGGAAAGAAGATGATAAATGATGAAAAGAGAAAGGGGGAAGGGAGGGAAGGGAAGAGGGAAGGACAGAAAAGGGGAAATTAATCACTGAAGGGGAGTAGAGTGACGTGGGTGTGAAGAGTTGGAAGAGAATATGATGGAGAGAAGGTGAGAGGTGAGGGAGAGGGGGTGAGAGGAGGATGAGAGGTGAGGGGAGAGGAGGAGGAGGTGATAAAGAGAGGGAGGAGAGGGGTGGGAGAGAGGTGAAAGAGGTGAGAGAGAGGTGCGAGGTGGAGGGAGAGAAGGGAGAGGGAGGGGAGAGGTGAAAGAGGTGAGAGAGGTGAGAGGTGAGAGAGAGAGGAGGATAAGAGAGGTGAGAGGTGAGGGAGAGGAGAGTGAGAGGTGATAAAGAGAGGAGAGAGGGGTGAGAGAGGAGGGTGAGAGAGGTGAAAGAGGTGAGAGAGGTGCGAGGTGAGGGAGAGAAGGGTGAGAGGTGAGGGAGAGGAGGTGAGAGGAGGATGAGAGGTGAGGGAGAGGAGAGTGAGAGGTGATAAAAAGAGGAGAGAGGGGTGAGAGAGATGTGAGATAGATGAGAGGAGAATACGAGGGGTGATACAGAGAGAGAGAGAGAGAGAGAGAGAGAGAGAGAATAGCTTGATAATTGTGAGGTTAAAGAAAGAGATGTTAGACGAAGAGGGAGAAAGAGACAGAGAGAAGAAAAATACATATACAAAATAAGAGTAAACAGGTATAGCTGATATGATATTAAAAACAAAATATTACTTAATGTTGGAAAATAGTTTTTTAACGAAATAACTAGACATAAAATCAAATAATTAACCACTTAGATGCTCATAGCCAAATATACTTCGTTTACCAACTCACGCCGTCAGCCAGGTAAGTTTGGTGCCACGTGTCCCAGGTTGACTTAGCTAATTAACCTATATGACGTCAGCAATGTGGCTATGGTATGATACGTTACATAAATTGGCTGGTTATTTATCTTGATTACGAAAGTTTCACGACAATATTTAACTTTAGTGTTTATTAACGTCATTTTCCTGTTTAGGTAACCGTCCGAATGATAGGAGAAACAAGTGAGAATATTGGCAAATAAATCTGAATAATCTAAGCCAGAGTAAAGGAGTGAATCTTGTACCTGAACAAATAAATAATACAAGACCAAGAAGGCAATTTATCACTCACAGACGACTTAATTTGGCCTAACATCAGTCAAGTAAATTAGTACGTATCATTCAGGGCCTCGTAATTACATAGGTCCAGTAATCATGTCTACAGTGGCCTGGTAATCAGGCTGGCTGTAAGGGACCACCACTCATGTTGCACCACTAATTAAGTCAGATATGAGCCTGGGTGGAATAGTCTAATGCTCCCTCATATGGTGACGGGTCAAATAATCCTTAGTCATTATGCACCTCCCAATCTAGTCATTAAGATTAAACGCCATTAGAAATAGGACCTATTAGAAATGAGGACTATTATGATTGACCCCCATTGGCCTTCAAGTAATCTTACGAACGACAGGAGATGGAAGTTACTGGATGTTGTTAAGAAGCTTTGAGGAACAGATGTTTGTTATGGATGAGGAATGAAGGAGGCAATGATATTGGCCGGTGTAGGAGTGAGGAGCTTGTAGTGGACGTCTCCCCTACAACTGCTATCCGCATTCCGATGCGCCGCCGTATCCTAGCAACCAAGCGAGCGACGACAGCAGATGGTACGGTAACTTAGCAACGAAACTAGTGACCGGCGACTTTCTCGGGTTTTCCCAACATGACTCATAGAGGACTCGCGGCTGCTGGGTATATAAGCTCTGTCTCTCCATTGAGATTCATTCTGCCCATCTTCCTGAACAAGCAACACCTCCTCCAGCAAGCTCCACGCTGTCAGCATTCATTCAACCAGGAGGCCAGCAACAGGCAACATCTTCTCTAACGAAGCTCCTGCACATCTACCTCCTACAACACGCTACTCACCGAACGTCTCTACTGAGCAGCCCCTCACCACACGGCACCTCCAGCACCAGACTGTCTATCATATAACTTATATTATACAAGAAAACCACCTTAGAGTTTCCATCCATCCTGAGTGCTAGACAACGTTATAACACGAATTCCTACAAGCCTCTTGATAAGTTCAGGACAGCTATAGCATGTATTAGGCCTAAGGGGGGATCCCTATCATATGTGGTGTCCTGCCTAGAAGGAGAGTTGGCAATGAATGGTTGTCTTGGGCAGTTGGTGTCAACGGCCGTCTTGACAGATATTGCAAGTCAATATCAGTCCCATTCATTTACAACTGGGACAACTTCTACGGCAGAAGGGACCTTTATGCTAGGGATGGGGTGGCAACCCTGGCTGGGTCTCTCGAGGGTACATATGATCACGGGGGTGGAGGAGACTGCAGTGGGAGCGGGTAAACAAAGTGAAAGGTTACAGGGAAATAGTGTTAGGAATTATGACAAAACTAAATTAGGTAGGGAGTTGAAACCTGAACACGACAAAGAGAAGACTCAGAACACGACTAACCTAAATGTCTACTACGCGAACAATAGAAGTATGAGAAACAAAATGGATGATATCAGGGCCTTTGTATGTACCGAAAAAATCGATATAATAGCATTCACCGAAACATGGATAAACCTAGACTCACGTGAGTTACCTGTCGAATACCAAATTGCAGGTTACAAATTATTCCATACCAATAGGCAGATTAGGAAAGGAGGCGGAGTAGCAATATATGTCAGGGATAATCTGAAGTGTGAAATAAATAAGGAAATAAAAACTGAGCGGAATTCAGAAACAGTTTGGATATAATTAATCGATGGTAGAGAAAAATTAAGCCCAGGAGTTATATATAGATCTCCTAATCTTGATAAGAGTTAATGAGCGACCTATTTGGGACGAAATGCGCAGGGCTTCCATACATAACAAAGTCTGTATAGTAGGCGACTTTAACTTTAGCCAAATAGATTGGACTGACCTATTGCATTGGTGTTACTGCCAGAGGTGGTGATGGTAGTAATGGTGTGATAGAAGTGATGGTAGTAATGGTGTGATAGAAGTGATGGTAAATTGGGGATAGTGGTAGTTGTGATGAATTATGTAGTAGTGCTAATGTGATTGTGGTGGTAGTAGTAGTAGTGGTGGTAACAAGTCGTGATAGTTATGGTGGTATAAGGGATTACAGTTGTGATAGCCCCTGGTGGTAGTGGTGATTATTAATAGTGACAGTAGTGGTAGTAATAGTGTTAGTAGTACTGGTAGTAGGGGTGGTGGTGTTAGTGGTAGTAATTGTGGTAGTACTGGTAGTAGTAGTTGTGGTTGCAGCAAACAGAATACATCAATGTTAAACCACAAAAGCGTTGATAATACCTAATGGAAAATTATGAATTTTGCAACAGATATAATTAATTGAAACTGAAAAGTCACTCATCCGATTACCAACCCACGACCCGGACACGATCTCTGTCATTGACCCTTGACCTCGATAAAACTGGATCATGAAAAAAAAAATCTTTATAGAAAAATAATAGCGTTCTTCTTCCAACCTCTCACTCTCGTCATCATTATCCCCTATCTCTCTCCTTCATTAATCATTCCTTGCTCTCCTTTATGACCTATAGCTATCCTTTCATCTCTCTCCTGCTGCCCGTTCACTCGTTCCTCTTTGCTGCTACTGGGATATAACATCAACGTTACATCCCTGTGTGTGTGTGTGTGTGTGTGTATTTTCCGAAGGCTGAGTGGTCTCATCTAGGTCAGGAAACACACCATTACATATTGGGACAGGTAAACGTTTGAGCTTCGTCTGCGTTTGTGAAAATTTGAGTTTTTCTTTCTTCTTCAGTCTGAAATTACCTTCGTCAACGACTTAGCTTGGTTGTGTGGATGCTTGTCTTCGATCCCCAGCTCCCTTCTTGCATCTTGTGGTTGGTGGTGATTCTTCTACCAGTTCTCATCTCTCTCAGTCATTCTCATCCTTTGCATCTATTCTCATCTTCTCTATCTCTTTTCCATTTCATTCATCCTCCTACTATCCACTTACTTTTTCATCCATACCTTATCATCCTTTCTTTCCTCTTAGTCATCATCTCTTCTCCTCCTCATCCCTTCTCCTTCACCCCATCTTTACTCATCTCAATCCCTCTTCATCTCCATTGCTCTTCTTACTCTCCACCCCTTTCATCATCCATTCCTTTGTTATCCCTCGTAATCGCTTTATCTCTTCCTGCTTACCTTTCACTTCCACCCCACTTTTCCTCTTCCTCCTCTCCACCATCATTGTCCTTCTTTCTCCCAATCTTCTCTCTTCTCCTGACATCTATTTCTCGTTATATTCTTCTATCTTTTCTCTACTTCTCGTTTCGTTCCATATTAGAGTATTTCTTAATGTTTGCAAGGACATCTGAGTGTGCGTATGTATGCAAATGTGAGTGTATGATCTGTTGATTTTGTGCGTTGTCGAGGAGTAGCCATTAACTTTACTGCGACACTCGAGGTGTGGTTTGTAACGTGTGTGGTGGTGACGTGTGTGTGGGTGTGTGGTGATGGTGGTGATGTGTGTGTTTGTGGTGATGATGGTGACTATGTATGTATTGATGATAATGGTGACGTACTCGTATGTGGTGATAATGATGGTGACGTGTGTGTGTGTGGTGATGAGGCTTCAGGTGTTAATTGTGGTGGTGATGTCTATAGCAATATCCGTTTTACGTAACTGAACTTCGGCTTTTAACTGATAAAATGAAGTACTGTATAATATTTTGTACGCGATCATTAACTCTCCCCTAATATCTGTTGTCAGATATGAAGAGCAGAAGTAGCACTGCACTGTGAAAGAGAGTTCCATAAATACTGAAGGCCTGTAAGGGTCAGTGTGGACCTAGCATACTGTATGCCAAACCTTCGGTATTCAAGGAGACAGTTGAGTCCGGTAGGGCATACAACCATCTTCATTTCCCCAACTGTATAGTTAGGTACCCTTTGCCAGCTGGGTGGATTGCAGTTGCCCATACACGAACCGGGGAACTTTAGAACAGGAGAGGAGCACTCTTTCCACTTTTCTAAA
>NW_024751796.1:0-47517 GCF_018991925.1 Homarus americanus | reverse complement strand
CCTCAAATTTTTATGTTTCCGACTCGACTCCTTGGCCTATTTGCAATAACCATTTTACCATCCCAATTGTAATTTGTATGTTGTAACCCATAGGTAAAAAGTAAACACCGTGGCTATACTGCTACAGCTTTATTAATGATCTGGACGATATTTAAGAACTACAAAAAGATGATAGGCTTGACTCTTTCAAAGTTTCAATCAAAAGAAAATAAATTTAATAAAATTCGATATTAACTAGAAAACACCATTTACATGTATATCTAAAAGTTCGATCTCAACATATGAATTTTTGTTTAAGCTCATAATCTGATGATCAAAATGATGATCCTACAATTCCTTTTAAAGTAAAGTTATATATTTATGTACATTAAAGAAATGAATACCTTATTATGAAAAAATGGATAAACCTTACATGATTGTTATTAAATTAAATTTGCCTTAATCTCACCAAAAACAGGTTTAGCTAATTGTTTGTAGCTGAGAGCTCTGTGCAGTTTTCAACGAAAACAAAATTTGATATAATTCAAAATTTCAAATGGTAAAGAAGAGACTATCGTCCAAAATTATAGTGCTATACTGCCTGCTACAATAAATTACAAATAATGCTATTAAATGGAAAAAATTTTTAATAATTTAAGAAAATTAGTGGATCAGTGGAATCACTGCAATGAATATGCCTGAGTTCATTTGTTCTTAGGAATGGAGTCGGAGTCTGACAATTTACTGACTCCGACTCCATGCCGAAATTTCCTCGACTCGACCTGACTCCACAGCCCTGCATCTCACACCACCCAGTGCCCCCACACGCCTCAACCCTCTCTGCTCACATCTCACACCACCCAGTCCCCCACACCCTTCCTCCACCTCTTTCTGTCCACAGTTCGCACATCTCCACCACCCAGTGCCCCCACACGCCTCCACCCTCTTTCTGCTCCACAGTTCGCACATCTCAAACCACCCAGTGCCCCCACACGCCTCCACCTCTCTGCCCCACAGTTCGCACATCTCAAACCACCCAGTGCCCCCACACGCCTCCACCCTCTCTCTGCTCCACAGTTCGCAAACTTCAAGAAAACAAATAGGAAAAATTATGGAAAGGTGTCAATTGAAGCTATATTATTATTATTATTATTGTTATTATTATTATTATTGTTATTGTTATCGGATACTTTGTTTACCATTATTATCCATTTCTTATTAGCATATATTTTGGGTTGTGTCTTGTGGTTGACGGTACCTATTGGTTAGGTGTAAGCAGTAGGTCAGAGGTGACCTGGTGTGTCCCGGCGGGTGTTGTGTACCGTATGATGGCTGCATGAGACACCAACCTGTTCCTTCACCCACACCTCCTGCTGTTACTGCTTCTCCTACAAGGTTTCCTCCTCTTGCTTCTACTTCTTTCTCTCTTCTGCTGTTTCTATTCCTGCTCATATCTTCCCACCCCAACACTTGCTTCAGATTGCTCACCAACCACGCCCATATATATATGACACACACACACACACACACCACACACACACACACACACACACACACACCTCTTTTGATTACTAGCTACACACACACAGCACTCAATCATCAGACTCAGAGTGTCGTATTTGTGTCAACACTTACACACACACACACACACACACACACACACACACACACACACACACGGCCTCCTGCCTCTCAATATGTTTACCAATACCGGACGAGTGTAGTTGTTGATCCCACTTTAGGTCACAGTGGGCGTTTGTTTTGAACGCCGCCTGTGTTTCTAAACATTGAAGTGAATTTCTCTACTGTGTACACGAGCGAGAGGTTTATGCTGTAGCTATCATCCCTATGGGTCAAGCTAAATGCAATACTGATTTTTTTTTTTCATCTCAATAAAGGTCAAGAGGCTAAGTTGAGGGAGGATAGTGAGGCTTTCTTTCCATACCCATTTGTGTCCAATTTACTTGAGTCTGTCCACCACCACAAGATTATAAATCGAGGTCATGTCTGGAATGTAAAGATGCTGCCTGTATAAGATGCTGTAGGTGTCTGGGATCAGGTGATGCTGTAGGTGTTCAGATCAGGTATAGATGCTAGGTGTCTGGGATCAGGATGCAGGTGTCTGGGATCAGGTATAAGATGCTGTAGGTGTCTGGGATCAGGTATAAGATGCTGTAGGTGTTCGGGATCAGGTAAGATGCTGCTGTAGGTGTCTGGGATCAGGTATAAGATGCTGCAGGTGTCTGGGATCAGGTATAAGATGCTGTAGGTGTCTTGGGATCAGGTATAAGATGCTGTAGGTGTCTGGGATCGGTATAAGATGCTGTAGGTGTCTGGGACGGTATAAGATGCTGTAGGTGTCTGGGATCAGGTATAAGATGCTGTAGGTGTCTGGGATCAGGTATAAGATGCTGTAGGTGTCTGGGATCAGGTATAAGATGCTGGTGTTCTGGGATCAGGTATAAGATGCTGTAGGTGTCTGGGATCAGGTATAAGATGCTGTAGGTGCTCTGGGATCAGTATAAGATGCTGTAGGTGTCTGGGATCAGGTATAAGATGCTGTAGGTGTCTGGGATCAGGTATAAGATGCTGTGGGTGTCTGGGATCAGGTATGAGATGCTGTAGGTGTAAGGAGTTAGCGGTGGGGGGGTTATCTCCAGTGGCACCAGTTAACTTGGCATTTGTGTGTCCTGCAACACCCACAGCAGGTCTCCTCTCCCTCACCCCTCCTCCCCATGTTGACCTTTGCCAGCTCTTTCCCTCCTGATTCACTGTTCAACTGCCTCCAGTTTTATTATTTTTCTGTTTGCCTTACATACACTTTTTCTCCTCTACCCGCTTCCTTCTCTCCACCCCTTTCTGTCTTCCTACCTTTATCCCCCCGCTCTTCCGTATATATCTCTCTCTCTCCGGCTTTTTGTCTCTCCTCATTCACATTTCTCTCTCTCTTAATTCTTTTCATTTTCCGCCTTTCTTCCTGGTCTCCTCCTCCTCCTACCCCCTATTGTCCTTAAACTCCCTGTCGTGTCTTCCACTGCACTTCCTCCCCTTCCCTCATCACCCCCTCCCTCCACTTCCCCTCCCTTTCTCCCCCTTTCTCCTTTCTCCTTCCTTCTCCTAATGTCAGCCACCACACACACACACACACACACACACACACACACACACACACACAGTGCCACCATCTACAGTCACTACCTACACCAAGCATAACCACAGCAGCTTCCATACACCTCCCTTCCTCCTCTATCCCCCTCTTGGTCATCACTACACACAGAGTATCGACCATAAGGTATCATCTGGGGGTGGTATAGCATTGTGTTGCCTGTATGAATGTAAATCCTCCCATGAGTTACTTTATGGACGATGTTTTGCGTGTCCGTGAACGATGAGGTACCTTGGTTGGTTGGGGATCTGTCGGCTGAAAGTTGTCGGTGTTTGTTTGCTTAGGTAATGTCTTCGAAGAAAAATTTTTTTTTTGTTTTGTTTGTGTTAGAGAACTGCTGAGACTACCTGGTATTATTGTAAGTTTATTTTATTCAGGCTATAATGGTTTTGTTTTGTAAATCTTATATCTATGGTGTAGCATGATGAATGTATATGATGTATATGTATTTATAATGCTACTGTGTTATACTTTGAGGGAGTAAGGCACAATGTGTGTGTGTGTCTGTCTGTGTGTCTGTCTGTGTGTGTGTGTGTGTGTGTGTGTGTTTTTTGTGTGTGTTGTCACTGGGGTTAGTGTGGCTGGCGATCTGTGTGGTGTCGTCGCCAGCTGCATTGCGTCCTCAGCTGACCCCTCCCTCCTCTCTCCTTCATTGCCTCTTCCCCCTCCCCCTTACTCATTGCCGTTCCACCCTCCTCTTTTCCCAGCAATGGTTATGTCTTAGTGTTGGGGGTGCTAGTAGCTGGTCCTCTCCTGCATCCCTTCTTTTCCTTCTGTTTCCTCCTCCCAGCCATCCAAGAATATTTGGTCTGTTCTTCGGGAAGGTTTGAAGGAACTCACCCTCCCTCTCTCATTTTCTCCCCATCTTCTTCCTCTCCTTCCTTCTTCTCCCTCCCCCTTGATTATTAGGTCCTTCTTTCAATCTCAGATGATGATGTTGATGTGAGAGTCTAGTAAACAATGAACATCACAGTTAATCAGATGTTGTTACTGCTTGGTCTGTGTAGGAGAGCCCTCTGGCTTCCTCTATACTGCCCCTAGTAAGACGTGTTGTGATTCTTAAAACTGCTACCTGGCCTGATTAGTGGGTGTAGTGAAGATCTCTCATAAAAGAACGGTGACATTCTACACACCGCCTCACCCAGCTCCACACACTCGACCTATTGACCTGCACCCTGTAGTGACTCGGAACCAACTCTTTACACTTGTCCCGAGCTCTTCAATCCGGTAGTGGACTGCGAGAGTTGCGGGGGGGGGGGATAACTGTATTCTGATATTATTATTATATGATTTTATTTGATTATGTTCCCGCCTGTAGATTATACCTGTGTGAATTAATTAATTGTCTTCTTCGTCGTGTTGACCTGTTTTTTTTTTCTCTGTTCTTTTTATTATATATTCAGACGAGAATTTGCAGTTTGGTTTTATAATCTAGAAATATTATTTATTTTTACCTGTATTTATTGATGTATTTGTTTGTTATCTACCCGAGGATTCACTGTTAACAGATATGCAAATTCGGTGTTGTTTTGCATGTTTTCACCTAACGGAGAATCGTACGTTGTTGTATTGAAAGATTATATTATCTTAAACGAATTACGATATAATAATATTATATCACACGATTGTACGTCTATACACCTCGGCGGTATTTAATAATTACGCTTGTTCTGTTGTGTGGGTGTGTGACCATTACGCCATGACGGGTTATCAATTAGTCAGGTCATGCAGGAGTGGATATTTAGTGGGTGGTTTGGGTTGGTGGTAGACTGAGGTGGAAGAAGTGTGGTTAGAGCAGGCTAGACAAGTGAGAGGAAGGCGGGTAGATGACACGTATATGTAAACAGTTCTCGTCCCCAGCTCGTCTTTGTTATATTATTATATATATATGGACTGAGACGAGAACTGTTTTAATGTTGCTTATAAATCATAATAACTCTGTAATAGTCGTGGTAGTGTTAGTACTGGTGATAATAATGATGGTGATAATAAGATAATTATACCGTAAGATGCGAATAATAGTAATAATAATATAATGATGGTAATAGTAAATAATATGATAATAAGGGATTAATGAAAATGCATGGTAATATGACACACACACACACTTCACACACACACACACACACACACACACACACACACACACACACACACAAGAGCGAGCGAAGTAGCAGAATGTTTGATTTATGATTAGATCATTTGTTGTTTGTGACTTGGTGACTGTAGACGGTGTTTGTAGGGTGACTCATCTGTAGCCTTTGGGCGACCTTGTGGTGCGCATGGACAAACCCTCCTCTTCTCCTCCTCCCGACCTCCACCTCCCTCCCCTTCCCTTCCTTCTCCCACATCTTATCATTCTTCCTCCTCCCTCTTTCCTCCAGACCACTTCCCGTCTTCCTGAGTCAAACATTCCTGAAGCCTGCTATGGTGCCCCCCCTAATTGACGAGAGAGACTGTTTTAAAGACTCTGACATAACGAGTAGTCTATGGGTGAATTTATATGTCTACTTCTGCAGGAGTCTGAGTACCTGTCTGTGTTGAGACTCAAGCTTTTATCGGATTCTTTTATCATAATAAGAGTTGATGATGTTACGCGTTTGTATACAAGTTCGCCAGTACTGTACACACCCAGCCTCTCATCACGTCACCAGCCTACCAGCGTCACCCACTACCACCACCGTAACTCACCACAATCATCATCCCCACACACACACACACACACACACACACACACACACACACACATTAACGGAGCTAGAAAGGTAAAAACACAACTCATAAAGGATACTTGTAATTGATGATGGTAATTGGGTGACAAAATTCCTGCTTCCTCATTTCCACACACGACCCTGACTCCTTGACTCCACACAGACTTGACTCCATGCAGACCTCCACATACCTAGCCTCCTGACCTGACCTCCACACACACACCCCAACTCCATAGACCCATCCACACACCCCATGGCATCCACACAGACCTCCTGGCCTCACAACACCCCGCCTCCACACAGACCCCCTGGGTCTCCACACAGACCCTGGCCTCAACACAGACCCTGCCCCACACAGACCCTTTGGCCTCCACACAGACCTCTGGCCCAACACAGATCTCACACCCCCCCACACAGACCCTCCTGGCCTCCACACAGACCTCTTGGCCTACACACAGACCTCTTGGCCTCCACAAGACCTCTCTTGGCCTCCACACAGACCTCTGGCCTCCACACACAGATCTTCTTGGCTCCACACAGACCCTTGGCTCACAGACCCTCTTGGCCTCCACACAGACCTTCTGGCCTCCACCCAGACCTCTTGGCTCACACAGACCCTCTGGCCTCCACACAGACCTGGCCTCCACCCAGACCTCTTGGCCCCAACACAGACCTCTTGGCCTCCACACAGACCTCTTGCCTCCACACAGACTCCTGGCCTCCACACAGACCTCCTTCTGGCTCACACAGACCTCCTGGCCTCCACACAGACCTCTTGGCTCCACACAGCACCTCTTGGCCTCCACACACCTCTGGCTCACACAGACCTTCTGGCCTCCACACAGACTCCTTGGCCTCAACACAGACCTGGCTCATACACCTCTTGGCCTCACACAGACTTCTGCCTCCCATCATACCTGTAATAACATCATCTCTCAACGTCAACAACACATTACAAACCAGCTGAGACCCCTCTCTCTCCCCCCCCTCATCCTCACCTCCCTTTACGCTCCTCATTCCTCCTCCGTTCACCCATCTTTTCTTCCCTTCATCCTCTCCCTCCTTGCCTCTCCCTCCGCTCGCTTTCTTCCCTCACCTCTCTCCTTCCTGACTCCTCTTTCTCCTGTCCCTTCCTCAACCTCTCTCCTCACTCCTCTTATTCTTCCTCTCTTTCACCTCTTACTATCTCGTCTTTTCCTGCTTCTACTACTCACACTCTCTCTCTCTCTCTTCTCTCCTTTGTTTTCTCTCCACTTTTTTCTTTCTCCCCCTGTCCTCATTCTCCCTATCTTGTCTCTATCTCCCTTTCTCCTATTCTCTACCTCTGCTTTTCTTTCTTCCATATCTCACACCCTTCTTTCTCT
Organism: Homarus americanus; assembly: GCF_018991925.1. Classification (NCBI taxonomy): domain Eukaryota; kingdom Metazoa; phylum Arthropoda; class Malacostraca; order Decapoda; family Nephropidae; genus Homarus; species Homarus americanus. The sequence goes on along the minus strand of NW_024751796.1, from coordinate 40,297 downwards.
CTCTCTCTTCACCCTCTATGTTGTCTCTTTCTCTCCCTCTCTATTCCTCCTTCCTCACTCTCCTCCCCACCTCCTCTTTCCTCGTCCCCTCCCAGCTGATCGTTTGCCAGCTGGGAGGTGAACGAAGGGGCGGATGGAAGAGAGAGAGAGAGGGGGGAAAGGTCCTGGGAGGTAGAAGAGATGGGTGAGGAGCTGGTGACTGGCTGTGGGTAAGGGTAGTGGCAGGATCTCTCTGTGAATGAACTGACTCCAGGCTGCCACCAACAGCTGCCTCCGCCCCACCCACAACTCCAACCTCTTCTTCTTTATCATCATCATCATCATCACCACCATCATAATCACCATCATCATCATAACCATCACTATCATCATCACCACCACCATCATCATAACCACCTTCATCATCAATCATCATTTTATTACCTAATTTTCATCTAGTGTTACATTACACCATAAGGTGTACTGTATGTGTTAATCTAATTGTCTTTGTTATTGTTTGCAAAGGTATGTTTAGTGTTTTAATGGTCGAGGGGTGTGAGGTGATGGTTGACTTGAGGAGGAGAGGAGTCAGGGTTGTGGTATTGTCCCGGTCACCTCACTCCCCTCATCCCATGTCTACGTCACTTATCTCCCCATAGCCGCTGTCTTCCTCATCCAATATATACCTATTCGCTTCTTACGTTCCTCCTCAATCACTGGTCAGATACCCCTCCTCCCTCTTGACGTCCTCACCCCCTTCACTCAGGTTACCCCTCACCTGTCAGTCATTCAGAATCCTTCCCCTTTTTACCCCCTTTTCCTCCTCCCATCCCTCTCTCTCCCTTGACATTTCTTCCCCATTTGTCCCCCCATTCTCCTTTCCTCCCTCTAATCCGACATAACCCCAGACACACTCCTCCACTACCTCCAACATACCCCCAGACACACTCCTTCACTACCTCCAACATGATACTCCAAGACACATCCCTTCCACTACCCTCCAAGATACCCCAGACACACTCCCTCCACTACCCTCCAACATACCCCAGACACACTCCCTCCACTACCCTCCAACATACCCCAGACACACTCCCTCCACTACCCTCCAACATACCCCAGACACACTCCCTCCACTACAGCACGATAGTAGCTAACAGAGAAACATCATTCGTACATCATGACGCAGGAACCAAGTAGGACTGAGCAGACAGGCGGTTTACGACCTGCTTTTGTTTTAATGTTGGTTGTTCCAGAGAGTCTAGTGCCGGTTATCTTTTTTTTAGGGGGGGGGGGTTATTTCCCTCATATTTTATCCTATTATTTCAGGTGTGTGAGTTAGCGCGTTTTAGGGCGAGGGAAATGTAATGGGATGGTAAGTCTGAAGTGGTGCTGGTGTTTAGTGCACCCATGCGCTCACCAGATGGCTTCGCACTCGATAAAAAACAAATATTTACGTGTACGCGGCCGGCCAGGGAGAGCTTTAGGCCTAGGCAGTAAAGCAACAAAAATGTTTAAGTTTACGTAGGAGATGAAATGCCCTGGTGAATCTCGTCGGGCTTAAATTGGATCTCAAATATACGCAAATTCTCCAGTTGTTTCCAGATAAGCGAAACTGTTTTAGGCATTGTAAGTTCTCCTTCCATTACTTTGGCAGGTGTTTGCGTATTTAAGAGAGGTTTAGCTATTTCTGATCCCCAGCAAAAACATTGAATAGTTGGCAAGGGAGGTGTGTGTGTGTGTGTGTGTGTCCCTGGCTCGCGGTACGTCTCTTACACATCCTCTGTAGTTTTCTGCCCCAGTTGGCGGCAACATTTTACAGGTGCCAAGAAGTAAATAATGGGACGTTTTAGGTCCAAGAGAGGATGAAATACAGCCAAAGTTTGTTATTGACGCGCAGTTTGTCTTTGTTTTTATTTCCCCACAATACTCTCGCTCTTAAATTTTGGGGAGTTGGGATGAACCCCAGATTCAGGGGAGTTGATTGTATTTACAGCACACGTGTGTCCGTTTTACCCGGATGGGATATAGAACAGGGTTATTTACAAAGTCCCTTGATGACAGAACCCCACGAGAGCGTTTAAAAACATCGATATGTATGTGGTTCATGATTTTCAACACTATTCCTCCACCATGACCACTGTCGCGTGAAACTCACATATACTCGCGTGTATAATGCCAAGGAATATATTATAATTCCTGCCCCTTGCAAGTCTAGGTCACAGTGGTCGTGGGGTGGAATATATATGTTGTACAGTTATGCGCACAGTGGTGGTGAACATAACAAACGAATTTCCGGATGAGTAAAGCTTTCTCCTCTCGTTCAACTGTAAACACGACCATCAAGTGATTTTTGTAAACAGTGTTGCATGTTTCTGATCGGTGGGGTGTATAATTTCTCCTTGGTGTGTGTGTGTGTGTGTGTGTGTGTGTGTGTGTGTGTGTGTGTGTGTGTGAGAGAGAGAGAGAGAGATCGTTAAGTGACTTAGTGTATTTTATTTATTTTTCTATTTATTTATTTTTTTACCATGCAGGGCGAGGGTCATAGACTGCCTCGCATGGATTTGTTCTAATTCTAGTTGAGATTTATTTATTTATTTTATTTTGTTATTTTTATCATTTTTATTTTATTTGTATTTATTATTTTTATTATTATTATTTTTTTTTTTGGGGGGGGCGAACATGTTTCTGAATCTGCCTCACCTTACAGCTTGTTCAGTCATCTTTCATCATCGACTCACACACCCGCCCACTCACCTGAACGGAGAAAGGTCATTGTACTCAAAGTGTTAAGTCATCGTACTCTTAAGGTTACTTCATCGTTCTTAAGGGGGTTAAATAATCGTATACCGTACTCAGGAGGTAAAATTATCGTACTGAAAGGGTTTTAAATTGTCATACTCAATTGTTTAAATCATTGTACTCAAAGGGTTAAGTCCTCTCACTCAAAGGGTTAAGTCCTCTCACTCAAAGGGTTAAATAATCGTACCGTACTCAAGGGGCTGTAAGTTATCATATTCATAAATAGTTTGTCATTGTACTCAAGGGGTAAAATCATCGTACTCAAGGGGTAGAATCACTATATTCCAATGGGTAAGATCATCGTACTCAAGGGGTAAAATCATCGTACTCAAGGGGTAAGATCACTATATTCCAAGGGGTAAGATCATCGTACTCAAGGGGTAAAATCATCGTACTCAAGAGTTTAAATCACCATACGATATTCAGGAGTTAAACTCGCCAAAAAAAAAAATCAAGTCGGCATAACACTGTGCGAATAACCAGGTAGGCATTGTTTACCTTAGTGTGTGTGTGTGTGTGTGTGTGTCTGCCGAGTGGGGCTGTTTACGTATTCTCCACTTCGTATGGTAATTTCGCTCTAAATGAGGACAATACGAGAAGGCAGCTGCTTACGTCAGAGCTTCAGCGATACAGTTTCCACATCACTCTTGGCCTCTTCACCGCGTTTATTATCCGTTGTTGGGTTATTATCCGGTGTACTTCTTTGCCAGACACAGTGAGGAGGTGTTTTGAGAATTGGTGTTTGTGGTTCATTATTTCTGGAGTTTATACGACTATTTTTTTATTTATTTTTTTTCCGTAGCTAAAGAATATATTAAGCTGATTTGACTTTAATTGAATGAGAAGGAAAAAAATAGATTTCCCAAATTAATATTAAAATTACACTTAAGTCTTTTTCTTAACTAGATACGTTCACTTAGTAATAGGGGTCACCAAACTTTTTTCACAGTGGGCCGGATAACTGAAAGAATGACGAGCGCGGGCCGCATAATCATTCTGTTCAATACTTGCAAGCCAGAACGAAAGCTCTGGGAAAAAAGACGAAAAACTAAGTTAAGCATTCCATGTTAATCATGGGTGAGTGGCGTGCAATGCACAAAAAACAAAGACAACCAACATATTTATTTACAACGTCTCGTGTTCCATACGTTTTATCAAGCAAATTCAAGTACCGTCGGCGGGCCTGATGAACTGACGTCGCGGGCCGGATCCGGCCCGCGGGCCGTAGTTTGGTGACCCCTGACTTAGTATATACGAGCGGAGGGTTTAACATGATCTCTCTCTCTCTCAGTTGGTGTTTTAGCTTTAAGTGGGCCAGATTTGTGGATTCTTAAATCTTCACTTATCAGTAATATTCATCGCGAACAATGGAGTACTTGAGCCTGATTGTGTGCCCTGCTTACCACTCGCCATCTGTGGACGACAACTTATGCCGGTGTATGAGAGGAACAGTCTTGACCTATGCCTCTGCTCATGGTTCATGGTGGACGAGGTGGTGGTGGTACTGTTGCTGGTGGGTGAGGTGGTGGTGGTGGTGCTGGTGGGTGAGAGAGTGAGGTGGAGGGGGGTGGGTGGTGCTGGCTGGTGGGTGAGGTGGTGCTGGTGGGTGAGAGAGTGAGGTGGAGGAGGGTGAGTGGTTAGGGAGGTTGTGGATGGGGAAGTGGTGGGTGAATTAAATGATGGTGGATGAGGTGGTAGTGTTGGTGGGTGAGGTGGTGGTGGAAGTAGCAGTAAGCAAAGTGTGATGGCAGCCAGGTTTCTCTCTCACTGTACACCTTGCTAACGGAGCAGGTCAGCACGCTCAGGTGTAAAGATGGCAGCAGAACCGGACATCTGCAGCTGTGTCTTGACCCAACCCGATAACACCCGCATCTCTGTCCTCTCGTGTTGTGTATTGTTGGACCGGGTTAGAAAAAAGATTCCAAAAAAATCCACACAAAGAGTTTCAGGAACACAACTATGGTACGGTACATAATACAAAGCCACGCCAAACAGTTATAACGGATTGGGATGATAGGGTTTACTTACTGAGATAACTTATACCCAGGAACGCCTTGGTCAACACCCGCAACTCTCTCTCTCTCTCTCTCTCTCACAATAACATACAACGTCTGCCTCCTGTATAGTCGTCCCTCTTCCACGGGTTCACTGTAAGGCGCTTATGTCGCTGCCGTGTAAAAGAGCGTGGGGCCACGGTCGGCAGGCAAAATACTACAGCATTGTTGTGGTGTAACTTTGGTAAATGTGGTTGTACTGTAGAGTGCTGCCAGGCTGTGTAATGTCCCTGATCATTGCTCAGGTGATTGCTTGTGTTCACGTTGATTGATCGGGTTGGTTTTTCTTGTTTTGTTTTTCGTACAGGAGATGGTGGTGTTTAATTCTCCTTTACTGGCATTGCTGACTGCTCGTGCTGACACTGTCGATTGCTGGCTCGAGCATTTGATCTCTCGTTTTGACGGTCGTTTGTTGCTGGTCCTGACACTTGTTTATTTCTCGTAGTGGCATTCTTGATTGCTTGTGCTGGCGCTGTATACTGTATGTAGGAGAGAGTATTATAGTATCAGGGTGATGGTCAGGTCTTGGTGATATAGAGTGATGGTGAAAGAGTAAATGAATGTTGGTGATGGTGAAAGAATGTTGGTGATAACCGTTTATGGATAGTGGTAGTATGTATGTATGTATGTATGTATGTATGTGTGTGTGTGTATGTGTGTGTTTAGGGGGTAGATTTACAGTTACATTGCACTGGGTGTTTGTGTGTAAATGTTTGCAGGGATGAGAGAAAGGGAGTGTATGTGTGTGTGAGGGGTGGACGAGGGTGTTGTTGTCTCTCTGTCTGTCTGTCTGTGTCTGTCTGTCTGTGTCTGTCTGTCCATCCCAGTGAAATTTAGCGTCCGTTCGACATCATTCTGTACTCACTATATACAGTATATTTAAGATATATGGTCCGTGAATTAGGTTGTTTCAGGTGAATTATAAAATGCACGGTGGAGTCTCTCTCTCTCTCTCTCTCTCTCTCTCTCTCTCTCTCTCTCTCAAGTGTAGGATGTGGGTGGGAAACAGTGGGAGGGGGGGTGGGGGTGAACCACTCCTTCGATAGCTGTTGTAAATTGGCTGTTTTGCGGTAGATGTTGTACGTTAGCTGTTGTAAGTTGGTTGTCGTAAATTAACTAAACTGTAGTAAAACTTGGTATCGTAATTGAACTATCGTAATCTAAGCTAGTGTAAAACGAGCTATCGTTAATGCACTATCGTAAGACTAGCTATCGTAAATGAGCTATCATAAAACTAGATATCGTAAACGAACTATTGTAAAACTAACTATCGTAAATAAACTCGTGAAACTATCTATCGTAAACGTACTATTGTAAAACTAGCTATCGTAAAACTAACTATCGTAAAAAAGTCTTAAACTAGCTATCGTAAATGAACTATCGTAAAACTAGATATCGTAAATCAAAAGTGATTAGAGCCCAGCCAGCTTTTTTTCCCCACCCCCCCCCCTCCCCCACTACATCCTGGGAAGCATGCTTAGTTCATGCTTGCCTTTATGTCTCATGAATTAAGGGCGTAGAAGCCTAAAGGGTCATAGGTTTTATGTCATGGGCGTAGAAGCCTGAAGAGTTAATGGTTTTTGTCATCAAGTTATTGGAAGCTCCAACAACTTTCCCTGAAGCCAGCTAGATACAGCCATTAAGGGTATTTACTGCCCCCCGCTGACCCACTCCTGCATCAGCTGTACCCTCATAATAATAGTAATAATGACACAATTATCGCCAACTGATGGTTATACACGAGGTCCCTACACAATGGTACACAAGCTTGGGGGGTGAGTTATGCTGACACTTACCTGATATTAATGACAATAACACTGTTTCTATTGCAGCTGTTGTATTACCTGTAGTCTCGTTATGTATAAGAGAGATGTTTATAGCAGCTGTTTCATTATCTATAGTTTCGGTGTGTGTATAATGTGTGTGAGAGAGAGAATGTAACCGTTTCATCATCTGTAGTCTTGGTATTTAATGTGTATGTGTTTGTGTGTAGAAACAATAATGGGAAACTTTCTTTACGCCATTTGCCTCCGTCTACCCAGCAGTAATTGGGGACTTGGATGTTAATCGATTTGCGGATCGTGTTCCTGGGTAATGGTTAGCCAGTGCAGTTGGCGAGTTCTCCGGTCTTCTCGGACTATTCCTTGACATTGGGTCATGCAGCTCGTTAACTCAGGGTGTGGTTGTTGTGTTGGCGACAGCTTCTACACCTTAAACAAATTCACGCTAAGGTGGCCCTTGGGCCGGCCATCCTCGTTACACGAGGGTCAACCAGTATATGTGTATGAGAGAGATATAAAGGTGATACAGTAAAGCGGGAGACATATATTCTACCGTATTGATATGAAAGAGAAAATGAAGATTGACTCAAGAATTGGTTATAATTGGTGGCGTTAAAGCAACTTGCCTCCACCCCTCATTCCTCTCCCTCCCCCATCCATCCCTCACCCTCCATCCATCCCTCACTCTACCTCCATCCCTCACCCTCCATCCCTCACCCTCCTCCATCCTTCACCCTCCTCCATCCCTCCCCCATCTATCCATCACCCTCCTCTATCCCTTTCTTTATATCAGACACTCCATCCCATTGTCTTAATTTCAGCCCACAGCCGATTACATTAAAAAAACCGCTGCAGAATCTAAACGCTGGGTCTCAAGTTCCAAAACGCGGGTTCTCAAGTTCCAATTCTCTGGTTCCCAAGTTCCAATTCTCTGGTTCTCAAGTTCCAAATCTCTGGTTCTCAAGTTCCAAAACGCGGGTTCTCAAGTTCCAAAACGCGGGTTCTCAAGTTCCAAAACGCGGGTTCTCAAGTTCAAAACTCTGGTTCTCAAGTTCCAAAACGCGGGTTCTCAAGTTCAAAACTCTGGTTCTCAAGTTCCAAAACGCGGGTTCTCAAGTTCCAAATCTCTGGTTCTCAAATTCCAAAATCCATAAGGAGAGAACTCAAGAAGGTGTTTATGGTGGTAGAGTCTCAGTGCGATATCGACGCCATCTATGCCCGCCAAAGCTTGTCTGTGTCTGCTTAAGTGAGGCAATTTGACGCGTCCTCCTATGACCAGTTACATGGAAGTTGTAACCCTCTCGTGTGTGATATTTTGGCCGGTGGTGCCTTGTGGGGAGGGGCGGGTGTATGGAGGAATGTTGTGAATATGACTTCTCAGTTCTCACCAATGTTTGCATGAGTTTGTTTGTGTATTTGTTTATTTGTGTGTGTGTGTGTGTTTACGTATTTTTATTTGTTTGTTTTGGGTAGTATTATTTGTTTTATTTGTTTTCTTATTGACTTAGTTCCAGTTGCTTCCGCTTATTGAGAAATGATTGATTTGTTAATGTTTTTTTATTGGGTTACATTTTTTCTTTTATTTACTTCTTTATATTACGAAATGGGCCACATTAACTACTGTAACCTAACCCCCAACCTTGCTTAAACTAACCTAACACAACCCGACCCGACCCAATCCAACCCAACCATACCGACCTAACCTAACCCAACCCATCACAACCCAACCCATACCGACCTAACCAAAACCATCTTAACCCAACCCAAACTAACATCGTCTCGTTAGGTTAGGTTGTATTTAGACCACGGGTTAGTTCACGTGTGGTTGGTTCCTGTCGTCTCAAATATACGAATATATATACAGTATATATATATATATATATATATATATATATATATATATATATATATATATATATATATATATATATATATATATATATATATATATATATATATATATATATATATATATCGATAAAATCACACGGGAAAAGGAAACAACGGAGCACCTTAGCTTTCGTCTTTATTCAAGACATCTTCAGAGGCAACTGGATTACATGGACAGAGAGAGGCTTAAATATACAGGGTGACCTTAAAAACATGAGGTCAGGTCATAATGATGTCATCCACTCATCCCCACACCAACACACACGTAGAGGAGCTTAAGAGAAGGGGGTTGACGTGACTAGTCAGGTCAGGTCAAAAATAAGGGACCCACTAAGTAACTATCATACACATCAAATAAGATCAAAGGTTTTCAAAGCATTTGTCAGTGGCCTATGTTAAAAAAAAAAAAAAAAAAAAAATATATATATATATATATATATATATATATATATATATATATATATATATATATATATATATATATATATATATATATATATAAATAAAGATTTGACGATTCTTCCTCGCGGTCAGCTACACCGCCCGGCCACACAACTGTACCTCCCCCGTAAAGATAAAGCTATCACGCCTCAGGAACACTCCACGTAGACCTTAGTGAGCCGAGCCGCATAGTGAAGAAGGGAAACTGAACCACGTGAACATTAGGCTCTCTATTTACGTGATGATAAGGCAGCCCAGTCACGTGAAGATAAGGCAGCCCAGTCACGTGAAGATAAGGCAGCCCAGTCACGTGAAGATAAGGCAGCCCAGTCACGTGATGATAAGGCAGCCCAGTCACGTGATGATAAGGCAGCCCAGTCACGAAGATAGTAGCCCAGTCACGTGAAGATAAGGCAGCCCAGTTTCACGTGATGATAAGGCAGCCCAAGTCACGTGAAGATAAGGCAGCCCAGTCACGTGATGATAAGGAAGCCCAGTCACGTGATGATAAGGCAGCCCAGTCACGGATGATAAGGCAACAACACAGAAGATAAGGCAGCCCAGCTACGGAAGATAAGGCAGCCCAGTCACGCATGATAAGCAGCCCAGTCACGTGAAAGATAAGGGCAGCCCAGGTCACGTGAAGATATGTTTTAGTCACGTGATGATAAGCAGCCAGAGTCACGTGATGATAAGGCAGCCCAGTCACGTGAAGATAAGTAGCCCAGTCACGAAGATATAGCCCAGTCACGTGATGATAAGGCAGCCCAGTCACGTGATAAAAGGAAGCCGTGAAGATAAGGCAGCCCAGTCACGTGATGATAAGGCAGCCCAGTCACGTGAAGATAAGGCAGCCCAGTCGCATGATGATAAGGCAGCCCAGTCACGTGATGATAAGGCAGCCCAGTCACGTGAAGATAAGGCAGCCCAGTCACGTGATGATAAGGCAGCCCAGTCACGTGATGATAAGGCAGCCCAGTCACGTGAAGATAAGGCAGCCCAGTCACGTGAAGATTAGGCAGCCCAGTCACGTGAAGATTAGGCGCCTCAGTTTATTTGACCACCTGATGATTAAATTCCATATCATTACCTCAGGGGTTAGGTTAAATTAGTGTTAGCGTTAGGGTGTTTAATTATCAGGTGAAATAAACTAGGGTGCTTAATCTTCACGCTATTGGGATTCCTGAATCTTCGTGTGATTGAGGTGTCTAATCTTCAAGTGATTAGGGTGTCTAATCTTCAAGTGATTGGGGTGTCTAATCTTCAAGTGATTGGGGTGTCTAATCTTCAGGTAATTAGGGTGTCTAATCTTCAGGTGGTTCCATGAGTGTGTCCCTACGTGCTGCCAGTCAGTATAGAATGAACATGCTGGTAGGGAGACTTTCAACTTCTCATAGGGTGACTTGATCAATTCTTGCCAGCAGCAGTATATTTGATCGATGAGTCTGACTTCGGTGGGGTACGGAGACGCAGGCGTGTGGGCTGACGCCTTAAACAGCCTGGTAGACCACAGGGTAACGAGGAGTTCAAGGTCTGGCTGGCTGCCGAAGGGGAGACGAGTCTTCACGTTGCCTTCCAGTATACGGCCCCGTCACCAAGCTCTCCTCCCTCTCTCCCCCTCCTCACGTTCCCCTCTTCACAAATCGTATCCCTTATACTCTTCTTCACCTTTTATGTTTCTCATTACACGTTCCTTTCCACCATTAGTCTTCCTCCTATCTTTCGTTCCTCATTACGTTCTCCTCTCCTTAAACTATCCCTCTTTCATTTCCTCTCCCCTTTCGTTTTCCCTTCCTCACGTTTACTCTTTCGTCACGATCCGTTTCGTAAGAAGATGAACAGGAGTTGTGGTGACGGAGTGCCACTTGTAGGAGTAGCAGCAGTAGTAGTAAGAGCAGTAGCAGCTGGTGGTGGTAGAGGTGGGGGAGGACAGGAAGTGGTGCAGGGGGGAAGGGGTGGGGGAGGGTTATGGCTCTCACCTGGCACAGGGCCAGTCTGGGAACGCTGCCCTCGTGGTGCCTCTCTGGCTACACCCTCCAGCATGACCACAGCTTGTTGTATACATGAGTACTGTTGATGTATATATGAGTACTGTTGATGTATACATGAATTCTATTGATGTATACAGGGATTCTGTTGTTGTATACATGAGTACTGTTCATGTATACCTCAGTACTGTTCATTTATACCTCAGTATTGTTCATGTATACTGAGTACTGTTGATGTATACCCTTACCTGTATTCTGTTGTTCACCTCCCCGAGAAAATGAGGGTGAACAATAATCTAGTCCCCGTGCTGCGTGGAGTGAATCTGAATATGATGGCTTTAACCCTTTGGGAGTACGATGACCAGCTCTTATTGAGGGGCAGTCATCGTACTCAGGGGGTCAAGTCATCGTACTAGAAAGGTTAATTCATCGTACTCAAGAGCTTTTATTATTACATTATTATCACTATTATTCTTATTATCATTATTAGTGTTATAATTGTTTTTGTTATTTTAGTTTTTATTACTAGTAACAAATACAAGGGCAACACGTATTTAGCTGTAGTCTACAATACAACTGTAGTAATCCAGGTGTGTTGTTGAGTCTTTATCATCAAAAGTTAATTATATCTCTAGGGAAAAGTTCACCTGCATTTAATCATAAGTTTACACAATCATCTCTTGGTAATATTTTTAACGGGGTTTAACGTGAACCAGCGGGGGGGGGATCTGGGTTGCTAGAGGCTCAGGGAGTGTCGATGAAGATGGATGGGGGGAGGGGGTAGTGATGTCCTGTGGTGTTGAAGGGGTGAGTTGGTGTTGTTGCCTGTGTTGTATACCGGTGCCTGGGGGTGTATCCTGTAGGTGAGGTGTTATTCTTGTCCATTACTGTACGTGTATAAAGTCACTGTCATGGGGTGTGTGTGTGTGTGTGTGTGTGTGTGTGAAGGCATTGACTTTGGGTATAGTTAAGTATAGTGTCATTGCCATATATTACGCATATAGTCATTCTATTTAATATATGTAGAACTATTGTGTTATTCATTGTCATTAAGTGTATGTAAGCCTATAGTGTCATTGTCATTTGGTATACAGTGAAGCCTCTGTTTAACGGATTATCTAGAGATGAAGTCCTTTATAGGGAGGTTTCACTGTACGTAATAGTGTTGACGTCAAATAGTACATTGAATCATCGTTGATTAACCACAACATCCCAGTTCGTTAATGACATCCACACGCCTCAGCGGCCCCGTTAACAAGCAGGGTGCTCACACTAACAGCCAACTGGACCAGAACCAGTAATCTCCCGCCGTTGAATAGAAACTGTGCAGTCACCATTTAGCTGTGATCGGAGTAAGGTAAACAAGCCCCGATGATCCAGGCTCACAGACCGCAACACTGACCTGTATCTCGGCCCTGCGTTTAGTGTGGGGGTGGGAAGGAGGGGGGTCACTTATTGTCGCTCTGGTGGTCATTGTGTGAACTATACCTGGTGGTGACTATGTGAACTATACCTGGTGGTGACTATGTGAACTATACCTGGTGGTGACTATGTGAACTATACCTGGTGGTGACTATGTGAACTATACCTGGTGGTGACTATGTGAACTATACCTGGTGGTGACTATGTGAACTATATATTAAGGCCTGGTAAACGCATAATAAATTGATCTGGCGTGGTAATGACATGAGGGGTAACTGAGGGTGATGTGTGTGTGTGTCTCCCTACCGCTGGACTGATGATCTGGCCGGATATTAGCCAACACGCTCACAAACTGCCTCATAGTAGCTGTTGGTCACACACTCCTTCATAGAAAATGGGTTAGGTTAGGTCACACTGTTCATAAAAAAAATACTAATTCTGTTCTAACATTTATACTCGTATTTTTTTAATCATTTATAAGTTATTGAAAGAGTTCTATAGCTATTTAATATTACACAAGTTATTCATATAAGATGGGTTAATTGATGCTCACTAAAAATGGTTACAAGAAATTACAGTCAATTTGTTATTTTTGTTGATGATCTCTTTCTTGGTGGTACTGTAGGGGTTACTGTTACGGGAGGGGGTTGGTGGGAGGGTAGGAAGTCATTGTGTAAGAGGGAACAGGTTAATGGAATGGGGGAGGGGAGGGGGTACGTAACGGTGCAGTGTGCCGACGACCTACCCACTGAAACTGGTGGTGGTAATGGTAATAGTTGTGGTAGTGGTGTTGGTAATACTGGTTGTGGTAGTGGTGGTTATTGGTGGTAGTAATGGTAATAGTTGTGGTAGTGGTGGATGTTAGTTGTAGTGGTAATAGTTGTGGTAGTGGTGTTGGTAATACTGGTTGTGGTAGTGGTGGTTATTGGTGGTAGTAATGGTAATAGTTGTGGTAGTGGTGTTGGTAATACTGGTTATGGTTGTGGTAGTGGTGGATGTTAGTTGTAATGGTAATAGTTGTGGTGGTGGTGGTGGTGTAATAGCCCCTGTGGTAATAGTTGTGGTAGTGCTGGTGTTGGTAGTAGTGGTAATGGTTGTAGTTGAGGTGGTAGGTTGCAATAATGGTTGTGGTAGAGGTTATGTTAGTGGTGGTAGTGAGTCAATTACCTTTTTCTTCAGTATATATATAATTGCTTAATCTCAGTTCTCAAGATTGAATTCGTGACCTTATACGGCTGCCTGTTGTGTCTCAGGGGCGTGGTGTTGTGGTGACCGAGTAGCTGTGTGTGTGTCGTGTTGTGCCGTTAATACATCATCTTGTTTTCTCTACGTAATCCCGTTAGTGTTGTCTCGTCGTTCTCATGTAATTTAGTGATTCATTTCTCCAGCGGTCGAGTCGTATTAGTTGTCATGTTTTTTAGGGTATATTACCTCTTGTATTTTATATATGTGTGTGTGTGGATCACATGAAGAATATCTACCTCAGCTAATTTACCTAAAGATTAACCTAACCTAAACTAACTTATCCTATCTTAAATTAACCTAACTCAGCTTATTTTACCAAAAGATTGACCATTCTAACCTAACCTAACCTAACCTAACCTAACCTATTTAAACCTAACATGAGCGCCAGCGAGGAGTCCCGGGGCTTGCAGGCAGTCGATGGGTTGACCTCTGTCTAGCAAGCTTCCGGGCATACCTTATCGCGTGTTGGGTGACATCCCTATGTCCTCCAGGCATCTCAGGTCATCAAGTGGGTTTAACTCCGTATCTCACACGTGACAGACGTGTTAAAGGAACTCGGTGAAGCAACTGCAAAGTACCTGTTAGAGTTACAAGGTGCCACCAACACCGGCTAGTACACAGATGTTACCAGGTGGTACAGTATACCCAGCACCCACGCCGGGTGTCAGCGGTGGGGTAACTAATCTCCACTAAACTGGGACATATAAAGGGGACTGTGATAACGATACCTGTATAATATTATTGACTGGAACCGACACTGTAAGTGGTACTGCCTGGTCCATATTGATGCTGATAAAATATTACTTCAGTAGTAGGGCAGCAGCCATCATGAGAGTAGATTGAATGGGAAATAAGCATAATGGCAAGCTACAAATTTGATGTTATTTTGGAATGAATACATACATACATACATACATACATACATACATACATACATACAGCAGGAACCCGGACCCACCATCTCACGTTTATACCCCAACTAACTTGATCGAATTTTAAATATTCCCATAAACAAGATTTTAAAATTCCCAAGACCCGGATGCTTCTTCAGGTCACATTTTTATTCATTTGCGGGATATATATATATATATATATATATATATATATATATATATATATATATATATATATATATATATATATATATATTTATATATTATATATATATATATATTTTTTTTTTTAATAGAAGCTTTTTAAAATTCGAGTTGTGTTGTGCGTGTAAAGTTTGTGAATGTGTGAGGGGATGGTAGTGAATGTGTGTGTTTTGTGTGTGAGTTTTTTCTAAATGTTTTACACTTTTTTTTTACTCTTAGACACCTCGTAATTCAATCTAGTTGTGTCTAGAATCCAAAACTTCTTTACGACAATTTGTAGAATAGACTTGGAAAGTGTTGATAAGCTTTTCCTTGTGTGGCCAAGTGTGTGTGTGTGTATTATGTTGTGAAACCTGTTCTCTCTCTCTCTCTCTCTCTCTCTCTCTCTCTCTCTCTCACCCGCTGCCCACATGTTTGCCATCTGCCCACTGCCCACACTCTGCCGCCCACTGCCCACCACTCGCCACCCCAGTCTTGGCACGTTTCATGTGTTTGTTGAGGAGGGTGTGGTGGAGGGGGACTTGCAGAGGAGCCACGACCCGATGGCCTTCTTCCTTGTTGACCGTCGTGTCCGCCTCCTGCTTCCTTATGGGGACCTGCCTCGTTCATCAACCTCCTCCTTTCCCCCCTCCCCTCTCTCCACAGTCCCAATTCTCATCACCATTTCCAGTTCCACATTACCTCCCTCCTCCTCCCTCCTCCTCCCCTCCCTCCCTCCCTCCCTCCTCCCTCCCTCCCTCCCTCCCTCCCTTCCTCCTCCTCTACCTCCCACCTCCCTTTACTCATTCACCTCCTTCCTTCGTTCACCGTCTCCAAGCAAAGGTGATGCAGCCACCCACCATCATGACAGTGACCAACCGAGGCCCCAACACTGTTCCCTGTTACCTCCACACACACACACACACTCACACACTCACACACACACACACACACACACACCTTTTTACTCTATATATCAAGACTCTTTTTAAAGCAATAAATCTCTTTGATTGCATTCTTAAGATGTAGAAATCGCACCAAACATATTTTTTTTTTTACCTGGACATTGATAAGAAACGTCGCAGGAGCTCAATTTCCTGTGAATCACCCCGACAGTTTCGCCAGATTAGCAGCGGGCGTTGCTTGGGGGCGTAGTGACTTAATTGTGTGTGGGTGTGAAGGGTGTAGAGGGTGGGGGGGGGGGCATTACGTCTGCAGATAGTGCTATGTGGCGCCACCTCTGATAGGTCCTCCCCCTCCCTCTCTCTCCTTCTCCCTTTTCCACCTCCCTCCTCTTTACTTCACTCCCTCTCGTCCCTACTCCTCTCCTCTCCTCTCCCCTCTCCTCTCCTCCCTTTCCCCCTATCCCACCTCTCTCCTCGTTACCCTTCCCTCCCATCCACTTCCCCACTCCACTCTTCCCTATTCCTACCCTACCTACCTCCCTCTGTCCTCTCCTTAGTCTCCCTCACCCATCATACATTGTACTCATCACCCGTTCAGCCGCACGTATGATATATTGCACATTGTATCCTAGAGGAACTCAGATTGCTTCTACGTCCTAAACGCTGTCGCCAGAGTTATTGACTGTCCTGGTGTGTCAAACTGGACTGTTACCACTGTCACCACAACCATCATCATCACCACTATCATCACAACAGTCACCATCACCACAACAATCACCATCACCACCACCACCATCTTCATCATCTATCACCACAACCATCAACACCACCACCAGGACTAGTAATGCCGACCAACAGCACCAGCAGGAGTAAAACCACAGCACCAGCAGGAGTAAACCACAGCACCAGCAGGAGTAAACCACAGCACCAGGAGTAAACCACAGCACCAGCAGGAGTAAACCACAGCACCAGCAGGAGTAAACTACAGCACCAGCAGGAGTAAACTACAGCACCAGCAGGCAGTAAACTACAGCACCAGCAGGAGTAAAGTACAGCACCAGCAGGAGCAACTACAGCACCAGCAGGAGTAAACTACAGCACCAGCAGGAGTAAACCACAGCACCAGCAGGAGTAAACCACAGCACCAGCAGGAGAGTAAACTACAGCACCAGCAGGAGTAAAACTACAGCACCACAGGAGTAAACTACAGCACCAGCAGGAGTAAACTACAGCACCAGCAGGAGTAAACTACACCAGCATCACAGCACCAGCAGGAGTAAACCACAGCACCAGCAGGAGTAAACCACAGCACCAGCAGAGTAAACCACAGCACCAGCAGGAGTAAAACCACAGCACCAGCAGGAAAACCACAGCACCAGCAGGAGTAAACCACAGCACCAGCAGGGGAGTAAAACCACAGCACCAGCAGGAGTAAACTAGCAGCACCAGCAGGAGTTATCGAAGCACTGTGACAAGTGTTCACCACCAGACACCAAGACAGTCGGGGACCACATTAGGTGCTGAATGCTAGACGAGGGAAGAGGGCTCAGGGGTGTGGTGATGGTGGGGGGGGCTAGGGGTGTGTGGGAGGGCCCTAGGGTGTGGTGGTGAGTGGGGAGGTACCCTAGAAAGTGGTGGTGAGTGGGAAGGGCCCTAGGGTGTGGTGGTGAGTGGGCCAGAGTCAGCAGCTACAGTCTCAGGGCTGGAAGGAGCCACGAGGGACACAGTATAATGAGGGAGGGCTGATGGTGTAGCTCTGTGTTGCCCCGTATTCATCTGGGTGGGGCGGGGCGTGTCCAGTAGGTGCTAACAAACACACACACACACACACACACACACACACACACACAAACACAAACACAATAATAAACATATATTTAAATCAATGAAACATGATATTTTTTGATATATGATATTTCAATTAATTACAACAATAACTATTCGCATTTGCTTGTTTTTCTTGGACTTTTTATGAGAATAATAATATTGTGAACTAATATGATTATTAAAAAAAAAACCAGGTGTTATTCCTACCAGGTATTATGTTGTTGTGATGATGGCCTTGTTGGCTGCCCTTGGTCAAATTGCCTTACTGTTTATTATCATTGTATACCTGCTCTATCTAGGTATATATTGAAAATTGTGTGTATACCTCCACGGTGTATGTGCAATGTATACCTGCGTTTTCTATACACATGCTGAACTGTATACATGTATAGTCTATATACATGCCAGACCAATTGTAAACTTTTCTTATTGTTACATTGAACTTGAGTTGAGAGAAAATTTCAGTCGTGATAAAGCCATATAGTATATACCCTGGTGGTGGGAGGCGGAGGTGGTGTACGCTCCTGGGGTTGAGGTGAGCCACACTCCCAGGGATTCAGACGTCAAATTTTCCCCTGACTGGAGATATGAGAACCTGCCTAACTGGCTTACATTAAACTGTGACACAATGACGCGTCCAAATTACACCCTGTAAGTCTACCGTAAACAGATGTGTTGTCGTCCTCTGCAGTGTGTGTGTGTGTGTGTCTCTGTTAGAAGAGTTTGGCGTAGTGATGGCATTCGTTGGTGTCATAACCTCATGTTTTTAGGTCACCCTGTATATTTAAGCCTCTCTCTGTCCATGTAATCCAGTTGCCTCTGAAGATGTCTTGAATAAAGACGAAAGCTAAGGTACTCCGTTGTTTCCATTTTCCCGTGTGATTTTATCAAGATATATATATATATATATATATATATAACCACAAAAAAGGAAGAAAACTGTACTCACCCCTGAAGATGTGAATTACACGAAAGCGCTTGGGAACTTCGTGTTTTCTTCCTTCCTTGTGGTTATCAGCATATACCTTGATCACGCGCAGCTACAGTGATTTACTTGCATATATATATATATATATATATATATATATATATATATATATATATATATATATATATATATATATATATATATATATATATATATATATATATATATCCCTCGGTGGTAAAATTAAATTGTCTCCATTCCAGTTTTATGACTTAGGAGGAAAAAGGAACGGTTGATGGCACCACTTTTATGACGCTATCACCACACGGGGATTACGTCACTACCTGTAATTTATACCCGAGTACCTGCGTTTGCTGAATAAACTTCCGACTCTTTTAAAGATCTGACCTTTAAGATGCTACTGCGCTGGGGGGTTACGGCACCTTTTACCTGAGTACCTATTTGGGATTACCTGAAGGTTTAAACATCTCCCCAGGTAGCGTTAGGGTATTTAATTATCAGGTAAAATAAACTAGGTTGCCTAATCCTCAGGTGACCCCTTATTTGCACTAATTACTATACTGGCAATTCTTCGTTAACTTTCACATGTCGGGCCACCACCTTTACGAGTCACCCCAATTACTGTGTTACTTGGGGTTTACTCGTAACACTGTAGTTGTAGCGGCTGATGCGTGTGAATAAGTTCAGAGGCTGTTTGATGGTGTAGGCCGACTGTGAGAGCTTGGTAGAGGACTGTGTTGTGGTGGGCCTTGGTTGTGTGGCCCTTGCGAGAGCTCTCCTCTAGCAGTGTTGTGTTTACATAGCTCAATGGGGTCTGCCACCAGAGTGAGGGGAGTGAGAGGAAGGGAATGGAGGTGAGGGGAGGGAGAGGAAGGGAATGGAAGGTGAGGGGAGGGAGAGGAAGGGAATGGAAGGTGAGGGGAGGGAGAAGGAAGAGGAGGGGATATTGAGGGGAGGCAGTGGAAACTCTGTGAAATGTTGAGGGGGTGGGAGGTGAGGATAGCGTTGTGGTAGAGGAAGAAATGGAAGGAAAGGGGAGAGGTGTGGAAGAGGAAAAATGGATGGAAAAGAAAAGCAGACGTTAAATGGCTCGGTAATGGCAGTAGCTGTGGTGATCAGGTGCTGGAGACGGTGGGTGGGTGGTGAAGGAGGCCGTGGTGGTGGGAGTAGTGCTACTCTTTGGCGGCTGGGTAGATGGGGTCGAGGCACGTTTATGGTCTACGGCTGGCTGGTGATAAGGTAAGAGCTTAGAGGGTCACAGGTGTGTGTGTGTGTGTGTGTGTGTGTGTGAATAAGATTGAATTGAAACAGCTTATTTGATAAGGTACAGAGCTTAGAGGGTCACAGGTGTGTGTGTGTGTGTGTGTGAATAAGATTGAATTGAAACAGCTTATTTAGCCAGAAAAACACAGATACAGAGTGGGTAATAATGACAATATTATCATGGCTTAGCCAGTTGAGAACCTGAGCTTTCCTGTAGGCATCTGATATATACTATACATTTATCTCAAGGAAATATTATGTAACATTTAGTATCATCTGGAATAGTACAATAGCTTGGTAGTAATAAGAACATCTCATAATGTTACCACGGTTATCACTTCAATATTTTTTTATTTTATTTTTATTATTTTTTATTTATTTTTATTTATTTATATTATAAGTATATACATAAATTACAGTGGAAATGAAAAATATAAGTATAATGGGGAAGCATTAGGTTGTATAGTAATAAGGTTGAACAAGAGGACAGAGCTGTCAGGATTATGTCTAGTTGGCCAATATACCCGAGCTCTCCTGTAGGCACCTGATATATACTGTACATTTATCTCAAGGAAGTATTAAAGATGGCTTTGATATATTTGATAGAATAAGGGAAGAAGGAAAGGGTTGACAGGTTAGTAGAGGAAAGACAGAACGATAGACGATGATGAAAACTTGTAAACAGGGAGGCAGTAACAGTTGACGTTGCGGTATACTTCGGCTTTGTGAATTGAGAAATAAATTTAGATGTCAAAAATAATTACTGTTGGATATAATTTATTTTCTAGTGTTACTCAATTCCACTATATCATTCGGACCGGTTTGTTTGTCTCTTCCCATACACGATATCCAAATTTCACAGCTGGTCGGGTAAGGCCTAGAGTAGTCACTGTACATCCCTGCTCCAGTGTCTACAGGTGTTAAAAAAAAACCCACAGCTGTTGTTCCCAGGAAATTTAAGACACTAATGAACTTCGGGTAAGAATTAGTCAGAAGTCATCCAATGTCATTAATCACCCTGGCTTCACTGTTATGATGCCATCTTGAATTTCTCATTATACAGCTGACAATGACCACATTACTCAAGCGTATAGGTATGTTGAGGCAGCCAGGGGGAGGGGGTGTCTTGTTGGGGGAAGTCATGGTTTTCTTCCATCTGGATTACAATACAAACTTCCACCTCACCCTTCACCTCACCCTTCACCTCACCCTTCACCTCACCCTTCACTTCACCCTTCACCACACACACACACACACACACACATACCAATTCACTTTACGACTGCTGTTTCAGTTTTGTTCCTTGGTGAGCTAATACAACTTAACGCTTGGAGGCCGATGATTCTACTCAGCATTTTCTTGTCGTTGTTGGAGAGAGAGAGAGAGAGAGAGAGAGAGAGAGAGAGAGAGAGAGAGAGAGAGCAGCAACGTGGGAATGAATGACGTGGGTGTTGGTGATGGTGGTGACTGGTTATGAAGATGGAGATGGTGGTGATGGGTGATGGTGGTGATGCAGGACGTTGGGCTGTGTGAAATGACTAAGGACACATCAGATAGATAGACATTTAGGGACCTTTTAGTAGAACACACACACACACACACACAAACACACACAATATGAAAATAATCCTCACTAACTAATTTTCCTCACCAAAGTGTTGAGGGCGAGTAACACAATACCCCGAGTTGGAACAAACAAGCCGCCTGTTGTTTCCATGTCGGAGTTAATTATATCAGTAAACATGTTGGTAATAATAGGAGTTACCGAGGCAGGTGTTTGGACAGTAAGACAACACGAGCTGCACCTGTTTCTCTCTACCACAGCAGGTGTTAGTAAGATGTCACAGGTGTTATAAGAGTCACGTTACTCTTGGTAGGTGTTGTAAGTAAATAATTATGTGATCTGGTGGAGGTGTTGTCAGGTGTTTGTGTGATTAATTTCTCCCGTATCAGTAGATGTAAGGATCACCTGAAGATTAGTCTCTCTCTCTCTCTCTCTCTCTCTCTCTCTCTCTCTCTCTCTCTCTCTCTCTCTCTCTCTCTCTCTCTCTCTTCCCCGTCTCTTCTCTCTCTCTCTCTCTCTCTCTCTCTCTCTCTCATCCTCTCTCTCTCTTGCTAACTATATTTCACATGATGATTAAACACCCAAATGCTCCATTGGGGGAGGGGGGGTGGTAGGTTAGTGTTAAGGTAGTTAATCTTAAAGTGAAATAAGCTGGTGGGGCTATTCTTCAGGTGATCCGATGAAAGAATGAGAATATAAAACTAACTTCCAAAATGGCGGGAAATTTACACTGAGCCTCTACTTGAGATTCGTTCACTTACCATCATTTAAAAGACAAAATTAACCCTGTGAGACTTTACCTTAACTAGAGACGTTCACTTACCAGCAGTTAAAAGACAAAATTAACCTTGTGAGACTTTACCTTAACTAGAGACGTTCACTTACCAGCAGTTAAAAGACAAAATTAACCCTGTGAGACTTTACCTATACTAGAAACTTTCACTACTAGGAGACAGAATTAGCATACAGAGTCTTTTGTGGGTCCCGACGCTGAGCTGTTTTGTGTGGGGGGAATTTATTGTGGGTCTCGCAATAGGAGGGGAACCAGTCAGTGTTATTTGGTCGGCTGTGAAGGTGTCCTGGCCGGAGTGATGGTTGTTCCGTTTGCTAATTCAACCTTCTTCTACAACTTATTTTATGTCATTTCTGGTCGTAGATAAATCGTTATCTTTGGTATATCATCAGATTCTTCTATGTTATTAGTTGTAGTCGTGGTTGTATAGTTAGTGATGGCAGTATAGTAGTTGTTGTTGTTGTTGTTGTAGTTGGTTATTCGATGAAAATTATTTTTGGGAAAATTTAACCCGGAAATGTTTACTTATAATTAATCGATGTATTTTACGGGGAATCTCTCAGGTATGGCGGCGTGTGAGGCGTGACAGTGAGATAAGGTGAGATATGGTGGCAGAAAGCAGCAGGTGAGTGCGTGAGGTACGTTGACAGCGCGGGTGTGGGAGGAACAGTTACCCCGCCTTCAACCGTGATGCATTTGAAAATAGCCCAGACCGTCCGTTATTTAGCTCCTCAGCAGGCGTTACGTGGCCGGCCTGAGACCATCACCAGAGTTGCCAGTAAACTTCTCTCTGCCGGGATTTACTGTTACTTGGACATTTTGCTCCATGTGTGCCATCATAATAGCTGCCCTTGCCCTCTGGGGCCGTAAAGAAAATGAGAATACAGAGATGTCAAGGGAGGTGGCGACGGTGAAAATTATATTGCAAGTTTTTTGGTCGCTGCGTTACAAGAGTAGCCTGCCGACCTTCCCAACATTTCTAAAGTATCTTCCGGTATCTTGACAGGGAATGTTCACGTGGTATAATTCGTAAGCGGAAGGTAATTGAGCGCGGTTTAAAGTAGAGGCATCTTGCACCTCCGACTGCAAGATAGCTCGGGTTGCCAGGTAGCGATAGTGTCGTATTTACTGGCGGCATGCACACCATTACTGAGACGCACTCAAAGTAACATAAATATTTCATCGATAAACCTTCTCTCATGATAGAGTAATAGCATGTCTGTCCAATTATTTGTTGGATGAATGCTATCACATTTCAGGTTAGAGTTAAGTGGTACATTTGTGAGGAAGTGAGGCGGGTGGTGGTGGGGGGAGAGTGTTTTATGTTTTCCCGGGAGTGAGGGAGCCACGCGGGCCGTGCTGGGGTGGATACGCGCCCCGGGTGACTCATGTCATCGTACTCGGCCAACACCCACCTCTCCCACACCACCACTGCCCATAATACTCCTATTACGACTTTTAGTGAACAAAATAAGACATTAAACAAAAAAAAAATCTTCTCGACAATTACTTATCTTATGGTATTGTTTAGATACGTTATTATGTAAAATATTCATCCCTAAAAGAGGCGAGGCAAGCCGTCATTTGCAGGGTTTTTTTCGGTGATCAAATTACATTTTTTTTTCAATGACCTCGCATGCAATTTACCTGTGTCGATGTTATGTATTGTTGGTATCGAGGACACAGGTATGAAGGTTGGTGCAGTAAACAATATATATGGTACAGCAGGTAGCACAGTTATGGCCCCAGGGGTTTGTGTCGCTAAACCTTGCAATTAACCGAAATTGTCCGGCAGAGTTCAGCTGAGATTTAGGCGTCCGCAGAGTATAGTGTGTACGTGTGTGCTCAGTAAACTCGTACACCACCACCTTTATAACACTCCTTTCGTCAATTTATAATCTCATATTCCTCGCCTCTACTTCAAAGATGAATTTAAGGGCCGGGTGGGATGGGTGTTCAGGGCTTTTGATGTGTAAAATGTATATCCTTCCTTCACTCCTTCCCTCTCTACTTCCACCCTGACCCTACTCCACCATTATCTGTTAGCACCGGACCTTTGATGTGTATAGCAAGGCTCCCCTCCCTAAAGTAAACTAGATTGGTAACAGGCGCTGGCATCATGTTACTCGTGTTATTATTATTATTATTGTTGTTATTATTATTATTATTATTGTTATTATTATTGGTGTTGTTATTATTATTGGTGTTGTTATTATTATTATTATTATTATTATTATTATTATTATTATTATTACAGTTGCTACCGTTAACACGAGGCATAATGTATTCAACTACAGTAGTAGGTATGAGTGATTTATACGTTAATATAGAGGATGGGATGTTAATATAGGAGCAAGTACTGTATATGCAAACTAACAAAAGGTGTACTCTACTGGACTCCTAGTGATATATTATTACCATTAGACCTTTTAGATCAGTGGTTCTCAACCTTGTTTGCCCCCATGCACCCCTTTCACCATATGTCAGAATGTCATTCCCCCCTCCTTTCCAAGATTGTCTGCCCCAAAAAGTGCATTCCAAATAATATGCATATAATACTTAAAATCCTTTATTTTTTCCATATTAGTATCAGTTTCCCCCCCCCACCCCTGAAAACCTGAGGGGGGAAATTCCCCCCTGGTTGAGAACCCCTGTTTTAGATCATATTGTACTACTCACATATATGGAATAAAGCCATTGTATTATTGTCAGTGGTAGGTTTAAAAAAAATTACGATTTATTATCATTTTTATTGTTAAAGTTTTAAATAAATAAAAATAAGTGTTTTTACGCGGTTTGGTGGTATTATTATTATTATTATTATTATTATTATTATTATTGTGATTTGTTTAGAAATAATGTTGAATATGTTGATGTTATTGTAAAAATCACTGGACTGTTTTTGAAAGGATATTTTAAATTTGTATTATTATTATTATTATTATTATTATTATTAATATATGTTTATCTGTATTACATCATCGTCAACACACCAGCAAGCAGAGAAATATTTTTTAATTTATTTTTAATACTTTATGAAGACAATAAATGGCGGACACTGAAACAGGAAGATTATTATTATTACTGAGGAACAACGCCCGGTGCAGGATAGGAATGTGCAGCGCCCCCCCTCCTCCCCTGTCTTCGCCCCCTCCTCCCTTCTCACTTCCTCTCCCACCATCACCAGGGTTCACTCGCTACTGCTGCAGATTGGCTCATCAGATTGGCTCATCAGATCCAGGTGCGCGCGACCCCTTTCTTCCTCCGGTTGCTGGCCCCTGTCCTAATCGGCTCCAGCTTAACCATCAGGATTTAGGGCTTAATCTAACCTAACCTAACGGGTAGTCATGCCTTTGGGACCCTTTTTTCACTCCATTATTATTTTTTTATTTTTTTGCCCGTTCTCTGACAAACTGAATCGTAAATATTGAATACAACCTAAATAAGAGGAAATGGCCAAATAAATAAACGGAGATGGAAAATAAAAAGTGTAGCCGAGAGAGAAAGAAGAGAGAGAGAGAGAGAAAATTCGACCAAAATTCCGGATTTCAGGGAAAAATATTTACCCTTACTGGGGAGAGAAATGTGCCACCACCACGATGACTTAAACTGTCCCCCTGAACTGCCACCCCTTCCCCTCCACCCTCGGCCTCCCACCACAACATATGCCGTATGATAATGATAATAATAACAACAGCATTAACAATGATAATAATAATAATAACAATAATAAAACAAGAACAACAATAATAACGACAATAACAATAATAACACTAATAATAATAATAATAACTCGCAAAATAATATATCCAAAAATGGGATACTTACAGGTGTTGGAGAGAAAACAATAATAATAATTTATACACAAGGGTGATACCAGGTGTCGCCCGAGAGTATTATAGGTGTATACTGGGTGGTGTCTCCTGTCTCACCCAACCCACCCCATCCCACCCATCCACCCTTCCCACCCTACCTGTACCTCTCTTGTGTTTATGTATTACAGGTATCTTAGTCTCTATTTATGGTAATGTGTTTCTCTCTCTTGTTTTAGGTAAATGTCACCCACGAGTCTGCCTTCCTTCACAAGAGATCGATGGCGAGTACTGGAAACATGTCTTTGTTTTGGGGGGTGTGAGGGGGGTGCTTGGGTAGTGGTGTGAGGGGGTGGTGGTGGTTGGGTAGTGGTGTGAGGGAGGTGATGCTTGGGTAGTGGTGTGAGGGGCAGGTGGTGCTTGGGTAGTGGTGTGAGGGGGAGGTGGTGCTTGGAGTAGTGGTGTGAGGGGGTGATGCTTGGGTGAGTGGTGTGGGGAGGTGGTGCTTGAGTAGTGGTGTGAGGGCAGGTGGTGCTTGAGTAGTGGTGTGAGGGGGAGGTGGTGCTTGAGTAGTGAGGGGGAGGTGATGCTTGGGTAGTGGTGTGGGGGGGGTGGTGCTTGAGTAGTGGTGTGAGGGGCAGGTGGTGCTGAGTAGTGGTGTGAGGGGGTGGTGCTTGGTAGTGGTGTGAGGGAGGTGATGCTTGGGAGTGGTGTGAGGGAGGTGGTGCTTGGAGTAGTGGTGTGAGGAGGGTGATGCTTGGTGTGGTGTGAGGAGGCGAGGTGATGCTTTAGTAGTAAAGGTGCTACTTGTATCGTGCTGGGGGAGTGGAGGTACTACTTCTGTCGACCAAAATGAAAGGTTAGGTGTTGAGGTTGACACAGAGGGATTATTTTGTGTTGTCTCGCTGGGAGTAAAATTTGTTTCCTTGTCTGTAACTTTCCGCCCTTTTCCTCCCTCCTCTCTCCCACCCCCTCTCTCCCTCACCCCCTCTCTCCCTCACCCCCTCTCTCCCTCACCATTTTCTTACGTCCCTCTCTGTAAAACTCCCACACTAACCATCCCTCTCCTCTCCATAAATCCACCCCCTCTCTCGTGCACCTCTCCCCACCTCCCCGCCTCCCCCATTCCCCTTTTGCACCACCACTCCCGCCTTTTTGTTGACTCAGTCGACTACTGTTTCTTTTCCTTTTTCAACAGCTGCATTAAATCCACTACTGTCGCTTACTGCCTGATAATGTGTAACAGAGGTCACCTTTGTTCTCGCTTTCTTTTCTCATTTATTTCCTTTTTCTCTCTTTTATTGTATCTTGTGTGTGTGTGTGTGTGTGTGTGTGTGTGTGTGTGTGTGTGTGTGTGTGTGTGTGTGTGTGTGTTGTTCGTCGCCACAAGGCCTAAGCTCTATGTTTATTGAAAAGCTCCTGAGTGCAAGCAAGTATATCACCTCCATCTGGTGGGAGAGTGGGCGGGGGGTGAAGGGTCGTGGTAGTAGTGGTAGACAGGTCGTGGCCCGCCTGGTGATGGGTGTGTGGTAGTAGTGGTAGAAGGTCGTGGCCCGCCTGGTGATGGGTGTGTGGTAGTAGTGGTAGACAGGTCGTGGCCCGCCTTGATGGGTGTGTGGCAGTAGTGGTAGACAGGTCGTGGCCCGCCTGGTGATGGGTGTGTGGTAGTAGTGGTAAAGGTCGTGGCCGCCTGGTGATGGGTGTGTGGTAGTAGTGGTAGAAGGTCTTGGCCCGCCTGGTGATGGGTGTGTGGTAGTAGTGGTAGAAGGTCGTGGCCCGCCTGGTGTGTGGTAGTAGTGGTAGAAGGTCGTGACCCGCCTGGTGTGTGGTAGTAGTGGTAGACAGGTCGTGGCCCGCCCTGGTGTTGTGGTAGTAGTGGTAGACAAGTCGTGGCCCGCCTGGTGATGGGTGTGTGGTCGTGGCCCGCCTGGTGATGGGTGTGTGGTAGTAGTGGTAGAAGGTCGTGGCCCGCCTGGTGATGGGTGTGTGGTAGAAGGTCGTGGCCCGCCTGGTGATGGGTGTGTGGTAGTAGTGGTAGAAGGTCGTGGCCCGCCTGGTGATGGGTGTGTGGTAGTAGTGGTAGAAGGTCGTGGCCCGCCTGGTGTGTGGTAGTAGTGGTAGACAAGTCGTGGCCACATAGGGCAGTCAAATATTTTCACTCCCCATTAACTTCTTCACGGGGGTTAACAAGTTTTTGATTGTTTGGCAGCAGCTCAGTCGATAGGGCGCCTGGGAGTTGCTGCAAGCTGACATGAGAGAGAGAGATCTTTAACACGGATTTGAGTGGGTAGTTGAGATGGTGGTCAGGAGGGTTTGTAAACGGGCATAATAACATGAAGGTGAGGACATGCGGGTTAGTGGTATCACAATCTTATTTGACGGAGGAGAGCGCGACTGTTTTCAAGTTGACGAGGCAGTTCAGGTGAGGGGGATGTTGACGTCTGTCACCGTATTATACATTATTACATTGTTGCTGCTTCTTCCTTTATTGTCTCTTATCCTTCACCCGTTGTTTATATTCTCCGTGTCTTTGTTCTCAAGATCATTGCCATCACCGCTATTGTCACACTGTTCTCTCTCTCTCTCTCTCTCCTATCATTCTTCCCCTTCCTCTTTGTGTTCTACCTACGCTACTTTAACACTCTCTCTCTCTCTCTAGCCTCTTCCCCCTTTTGCTTTCACTATCTTCTCCCATCTGCCAGCTTCACTTCTCTCCCTGCCTTCACTCCCTCCTCTCTTCTCTTCTCTCTGCTTTTCCTCCCTCCTCTCCCCTCTATTCTCCTTCACTCCTCGCCTCCCACTTATGCGGATGGTTATGGAGTGTTGGTCATATCTCTACACGTCTCTCTTCCATCATACCTCTCACTCCTCTTCCTCCCCTCCCTCTCTTCCTCCCCTCCCTTCTCCCTTCCCTCCTTCTCCCCTCCCTCCCTTCTCCCTCCTCTCCATCCCTTCCTCCTCCCCCTCCCTTCTCCCCTCCTCATCCCTTCCCTCCCTCCCTTCCTTCTCCTCCCCTCCATCCTTCCCTCCCTCCTCCTCCCTTCTCCCTCCTCTTCCTCCCTCCCTCCTCCTACTTCACACCCCTCCTACCCCTCTTCCTCCACACCTAACTCCTCCTCCTCCGTCTCTCCATCCCACACTCCACCATCATCTTCCCTACCCTCCCTATCCCACTCCATCTTCTCCCCACTCCTCCTCCACCTTATCTTCCACACCCAACTCCTCCTCGCTCCTGCCCCCTCATCCTCCTGCCTGCCTGCGCCACCTTACTCCATGGGGTAGCAGCTTGTCAAGCAGGTGGACGCACCATGTGAGGCCGTGTCGCCCCCTGGCCCGGTAGGAGGTACATGGGCCCGACGCCACACACTGTTCCTTCACCAAGTTGTCTCGCCTGCTTCTCATGGCCCAGGATCCCT
Organism: Homarus americanus; assembly: GCF_018991925.1. Classification (NCBI taxonomy): domain Eukaryota; kingdom Metazoa; phylum Arthropoda; class Malacostraca; order Decapoda; family Nephropidae; genus Homarus; species Homarus americanus. Next base: position 11,093 of record NW_024751796.1, on the reverse strand, counting down.
CCACCCACCCACCTCCCTACCTATATCCCATACCTCCAACCCCCCTTACTCAACCCCTCCCACCTCAACCCACTTACCTCCATCCCACTTACCTCCAACCCCACTTACCTCTTTCCTCCCTACCCCCATTTACCTCCAACCCCTTTACCTCTCCCTCCTACCTCCTTTACCTCCTACCCCCTCCCTCCCCCCTCCCTGCCTTGCTCTGCTGGCGGCAACTTGTGATAGTTTATTTAATCTTTTGTTTTATCAGGACACATGGCGTCTCTTTATGTTGTATATTTGGTTATGATTACTTGGGGGTTAGGTTAGGTTAGGTTAGGTTTATGTCGATTTTGGATGTGTTTTATTCTGCTGTGGTTAGGTTAGGTTTGGTTTAGTTTAGTTAGGTTAGGTTAAGTGATTCTCTGGTTAAAATGGCAGGAAATTGTTGGTGTTTATTTAATATCTTGGTGGCATGATGGGGAGGAGGGGGGGCGAGAAGGAGGAAGGCGAGGAAGAGGAGAAGGAGTAGGGTCGGGGAGAAGGAGAGAAGGAGAGGGTCGAGGAGAAGGGGAGGGGGCGAGGAGGGAGGGGCTGAGGAGGAGGAGGGGTAGAGTATAAAGTGACCCTCTATAGTTTTGTGTAACCTGAGGAGAGTATGTAGACCCTTTGCTTGACCTCACTGACTGTCTGGGGTGAGGAGGGAGGCTAGTGTGAGTCAAGCACCCGCATACTACACAACTCCTGTTTTAGAGGGAGTAGTGATGGCAGTTTACATCACCATGACGTGCAATGAGACGTGGAGGGGCGAGGGTGTGTGTGTGTGGGGTCATGTAGGAGGGAAACGATAGGAAAGGAGGGGAAGATCACGGGGAGAGAAGAACAAAAGGTGGTGATAAGGAGGAGAACAGGGAGAGAAGAACAGAAGGTGGTGGTAAGGAGGAGAACAGGGAGAGGAGAACAGGTGGTGGTGATATGGAGAGGAAGGAGAACAGGGGAGAGGAGAACAAGAGGATATTAGCGGAAGGAGAACAGGGGAGAAGGAGAGCAAGAAGAAGAAGAAGGAAGGGAGAAGAACAGGGAAGGAGAAGAAGAACAAGAAGGAAGGAGAAAACGAGGAACATGACCATTGACCTTCGGAGTGACGAAAGGAAGAAGTGAAAGACGAAGAACATGAAGAAGGAGGAGAAGAAAAAAATGAAAGAAAAATAAGTGGAAGAAGAAGGAAAAGAAAATAAGTAAAAGAAGAAGTGGAAGAAGAAATACTGTTTGTCATTGTTATTGCAGTTGCTTATTATTACTGAACCTCTGCCTTGGTTGGCCCCTTGAGAATGGCGAAGGGAAGAAGTAAACAAGAAAAAGATGATGATAATGATGGAGATGATGATGATGGAGATGATGATGATGGAGAAAATGATGATAATGGAGAAGATGATGATATGATAATGGAGAAGATGATGATGATGGATAAGATGGTGATGATGATGATGATGATGTGATGATGAGAAGGAGAAGATGATGATGATGATGATGGGAGAAGAAGATGGATAAGAAGCAAGCTTGTCACTATCAAATTATCACAGGACCTCCCCCACCCCCCTCCTCCCACCCCCACCCACGTCCCCCATTTGTCGACCATCACCCCTACTGAGTCTTGTGTTATTGTTGCTCTTGTCAATTCTCTTTTTATCATTTACTTGCTTGGTGGCTCTTGAGGTGTGAGCCAGACATAGTGAGATGCATCTTCACTCTGTTTATTGTCTTGTTATTGTTGTTTATGTTGTTCATGTGTTGTTGTTGTTCTTGTTCATGTGTTGTTGTTGTTCTTCATTGTGTTGTTGCTGTTGTTTTTCATTATGTTATTGTTGTTTTTTATTATGTGTTGTATTTGTTACTGTTCTTCATTTGTTCTTTGTTGTTCTTAATTGTGTTGTTGTTTTTGGTGTTGTTCTTCATTATGTTGTTGTTTTTGTTGTTCTTCATTGTGTTGTTTTTTGTTCTTCTCATTATGTTGTTGTTGTTCTTCGTTTTGTTGTTTTAGTGTTCTTATTCATTGTGTTGTTGTTTTTGTTGTTCTTCATTTTGTTGTTGTTATTTTTGTTATCGCTTGACGGTCGTGTTATACTATTTTTTTTATTTTTTGTTTCATTTTCCGGGTTTTTTTTGTGTGTGTGTTGCTTCCCCGTTCTCTTCAATTTACTGTTCTCCTATTTTCATTTTATTTTCATCATCACCATTATTATCTTTCATTTCCACCTTATCGACCATTTCTCTTCTTTATCTTTATCCTCTCCTTCACCATATTCTTCCATTTCCCTTTTCCATCTTGACCATTATCTTCAATTAACTCTTCTCCTTTTTCTCCATTATATTTAATTTGATCCATTTCCTCTCCACCCTCCTCGTTATTTATTTTTATTTTGTAATTATAATCAACGTCAACACCTTCTTCTTTCTTTCTTTCTTTCTTTCTTTTCCTCTCTCTCTTTCTCTCTTCTCCAGCATTTAATTTTCTCAGTTCAATTAGGTTACTGACTGAGGCGGGAGACTTGTTTATCGCTTCTATCATTCTTCGCCTTCCTTCCTCCCCTTTCTTCATCCTTCCTTTCCTCTACTTTTCACCCACTCCTCCTTCCTTCTTCCCTTCCTCCTTCAATTCATCTTCTTCCTCTTTCCTTCAACATCCTCCTCCTTCCCTTCCTTCCTCTTCTTTCAACCACTCCTCCCTCTTCCTTCTTTCTTTTCAACCACCTCCTTCCTCCTCCTTCAACCACTCCTCCTTCCTTCTTCCCTCTTCAACATCCTTCCTTCTTCCTCTTTCAACCACCTCCCTTCCTTCTTCCTCCTTCAACCACCTCCCTTCCCTTCTTCCCTCCTCCTTCAACCACTCCTCCTTCCCTTCTTCCCTCCTCTCAACATCCCCTCCTTCCCTTCTTCTTCAACCACCTCCTCCTTCCCCCTCCTCCTTCACTCCACCCTCCCTTCCTTCTTCCTCCTTCACCACTCCTCCCTCCCTTCTTCCCTCCTTCAACATCCTCCTTCCCCAACCTCCTTCCTACCTCTCCTTGACCCCTGACTTGACATTGGATGGTCAAATTGTTCACTGGTCTTATTATAGATCCTTCAACCAAACCAAACCAGACCTTTATCATTGATCACCACCTGAAGATTAGCCCCTTAAGCGTATTTCACTTAACCTAATATCTAACCTAACTTAACCTAGTCTAATATTTAACTCTTTCTCTCTCTCTCTCTCTCTCTAACTTCATAAACAACTTCTTTCGTTCGTAGGACAGCAATAATTACGTTTCCGCGAAGATGAACTAACTGCTACAAAACCTGCCTGGCTCGTCCGTGCCTCCAGGAAGAATTACTTTAGTTGTTGAAGATGCTGACTGGTTGAGCGGGAGAGGCGGTGATTGGCTGACTTATGCTTGGTGTGTTTGAGTGGGAGAGGCGATGATTGGCTGAGCCTAGTTTGAGTGGGAGAGGGGATGATTGGCTGAACCGACTTTGAGCGGGAGATGCGATTATGATTGGTTGAATCAACTTGAGAAAGAGCGATGATTGGTTGAAGAGAGCTTAAGTGGGAGATATAATGGATGGTTGAATATTGTTGTGGTTGACTGAATTACGTCATGAGTTTAAGCGGGAGAAACAATGAATGAATGAATGAACTTCAGAATGCGTTTAGGCGCTGATTGGCTGAACTTGATCGTGAGTTTAGACGAGAGAAGCGCTGATTGGCTGAACTTGATCGTGAGTTCAGGCGGGAGAAACGATGATTGGCTGAACTTGATCGTGAGTTCAGGCGGGAGAGGCGCTGATTGGCTGAACTTGAGCGTTGAGTTTAGACGAGAGAGGCGCTGATTGGCAGAACCTCCTCGTGAGTTTAGGCAGAAGAGACGATGATTGGCTGAACTTGATCGTGAGCTTAGACGAGAGAGGCGCTGATTGGCTGTGATAGTAAATAACCGTGAATCATCCAGCTTTTCGTTTGTGTCCGTCACTGTTCGCTTGTCACTGCTTTATGTATATTCTTGCTATATGAAAACAGAAATGTAATGAATAGTGATATACCGAGTTTTATATATAATCTTCAACGATAAGTGAACAAAAGAGTGGAGGTAATTTTATGTTTCAGGTTAATGTGTAGTATCTTGACAACGCAATTAAACTCTCTCTCTCTCTCTCTCTCAGACCATATGCTTTCTAATTAAACTCTCATTTACTTTTCATTAAACAGTACGTGAGAGACTTAGACTTTCTTTTCCCATTCTTATGAGGGTTACGTAACTTCCGCGCTTTGGTGGTCTATGAACCAAGGTCTCCGTCAACCGGATAGATTGACAGTCAGTTAGATAGATAGTTAAGTGGATAGATAAGACAGTCGATCAGATGGATAGGTGGGTGAGTAGTAGATTGAGTTAGTAAGATAAACAGTTGATCAAAGAGATTGACAAATGGAGCGGATAGCCCATATAGAGAGAGAGAGTTGTCCAGGGTTGTGTCACATTATTATTCAAAGGACAAGGTGAATTCTCAGGTCAGTCGTTCACCTTGTTGGCCGTTTGTGTGTGTGTGTGTGTGTGTGGCCGACAGCACTCTAGTTTCCGCTTTGATCGTTGAATGGTTGACTCCGGTGCACATGTGAGGGAGGGAGGGAGGGAGCGAAAGAAAGCGGAGGTAAGAGAGAGAGAAAGAGGTGTGAAGGAGGGAGTGAGGTAGAAAGCTTGGGAAAGGAAAAGACATGTGATAGAAAACGATTGTATGTGTGTGAGAGAGAGATATATGTAGATGACAGACAGACTGACTGACAGGCAGACAGGCAGATTTGCATATATATATATACGTATGTATATATATATATATAAATATATATATATATATATATATATATATATATATATATATATATATATATATATATATATATGATAAAATCACACGGGAAAATGGAAACAACGGAGCACCTTAGCTTTCGTCTTTATTCAAGACATCTTCAGAGGCAACTGGATTACATGGACAGAGAGAGGCTTAAATATACAGGGTGACCATAAAAACATGAGGTCAGGTCATAATGATGACATCCACTAATCCCCACACCAACACACACGTAGAGGAGCTTAAGAGAAGGGTGGTGACGTGACTAGCCAGGTCAGAAAATAGGGACCCACAAAATATATATATATATATATATATATATATATATATATATATATATATATATATATATATATATATATATATATATATATATATATATATATATAATATTTTCATTAGTGTCAGGTTTTTAGCCAGAAGGTTTTAATCAATTTATTAGTGAGTGTTGTCAACTCACAATTTCTCACAACTTTTCTCGCTCTTTGTAAAAATACTGAACTTTATCTGTACCTCGTTCTCGCTCACCTGTTGGAGTGTTGTTTTTATTTATTTTTTAGTTATTTATTTGCTATTTACTTATTTTTTTTATTGCTATTTATTTATCTATTTATTTATGTTGTGTTGGTGAAGTGTAGTGATATTTAAGACGTGTTATCAAGGAGACTTTTTTGTGTGGGTTTTCTATTTTTTTTGTTACAAGTCACAGAAGTTTATACGTTAGTTGCTCCTCCGTTAGGGGTAATGTGAGAGTCCAAGGACACCTCACGTGCCTCGCCAAGAAGGGCGTCTCCGGTCCCTCCAGGGGGAACTAATGTAGGGGGGAAGGAGGAGGTGGTGGGGGGGGAGGAGGAGGTGGTGGGGCAGGAGGAGGTGGTGGGGATGGAGGTGATGGTGGTGGGGAAGGAGGTTATGGGGGAAAGGAGGATGGGGGGAAGGAGGGGAGGTGGGGGAGGTGGTGGTGGTGATGGTGGGGGAAGGAGGTGATGGTGGGGGAAGGTGGAGGGTGGGGAATGAGGGATGGTGGGGGAAGGAGGTGATGGTGGGGGGAGGAAAAGGAGTTGACATGACCAAACGACCTGCAAACTTGGCAAACGACCATGCAGGTGATGACCAAAACCCCACCATGCAAAACCCGACAAAAACCCTGGAAAATGACGCCTGCTGACCTGGCGGATGTGCTGCCCATGCTTGCAAGGACGGTGCAAATGAGCGTGATGGTGCAGAAACACATGCAGGATGATGTTGACCTGACCTGATGCGACGGGGGAAGGAGGTGATAGGGGAAGGAGGTGATGGGGTGGAGGTGGTGGGGAAGAGGTGATGGTGGGGAAGGAGGTGATGGTGAGCATGAGGAGGTGGTGGAAGGAGGTGATGGTGGGAAAGGAGGTGATGGTGGGAGGTGATGGTGGGGGAAGGTGGAGGTGGTGGGGGAAGGAGGAGGTGGTGGGGGAGAATTGGATATGAGACGTCGCGGAAGTCCCTAGAGGAAGATTAATTTATCAACTTCCGTGTTTTTTTATTTATTTTAATTGTTAATTGAAGAAAGTTGTTTATTTGATGAGGGAGAGTAATTGAAGTAGACCCTTGAGGTATTGATAGGAGACAGAGAGAGAGAGAGGCGGGGTGCAGGTTGAGAGACAAGGATTGGGTGGAAGTAGGAAATTGAGAGAGAGAGAGTGAATAGGTAAATAGAAGTTTATTGATAGCCGTATACAGTGAAGTTCTCGGTATCAAGTGAGGTGTGTATAACGTTGATCCGATATTAAAACACAACAGGAAGTTAGTAAATGGCGACGATCTTTATAAATATCAAAGATCAGCCACATAAACGTATTGTTATTCTTGTGTCGGTGGTATTGTTCAGAGTGTCTATAAAATTGATTAAATCTTTATTTGATATTTTTGTCCGCGCCATAAAATTCACTAAAATATAATACAAAACAACAATCAAGGGAGTATTTTCCGGCACTTGACCTCTGGCGTGACGTCATCAAAGGTAATGGTGAACGATTTGATACTTGCGGTGTGTACCTGTAGGAGGGGGGTTGGTCAGTATTGTAATAGATCAAAATTGCCTTTCAGTAATTTGTATATAAACTAATGTTTATAGAGTTTGGGGACTGTCTTTCATAGTTAGTGTGTGTGTGTGTGTGTGTGTGTGAAGGCTGGTCATTCACACAGTGTGTGGGTGTAATGAAGGTCCGACTGTGTACACAAGATCAATACGTGATAGAGTCATCAGATCTCCTTGGTCTATAGAGCTTAAACACCGCCCCCGTGCCCTCCTCCCCATAGTTGCACACCCGCCATCTCTACCTCACCCCCTGCCCTAGTCACCTCTCCTCCTACCCACCTCACCTGCCTAGTCACCTCCCACACCTACCCCACCCTTTGCCCCTAATCACCTCCCACTCTGCCTACCTCACCCCCCTGCCCTAGTCACCTCTCCTCCACCTACCCTTGCCCTTAAATACCTCTCACTCTACCTACCTCACCCCTCCCTAATCTGCCTCTCACCCCACCTACCTCACCCCTGCCCTAACCTCTCCTCTACCTCACCCCCTGCCCCTAATCCTCTCACTCCACCTACCTCCCACCCCTGCCCCTAGTCACCTCTCCCTCCTACCTACCTCCCTTACCTAGTCACCTCTCACTCTACCTACCTCACCTTGCCTAGTCACCCTCACTCCTACCTACCTCACCCTTGCCCTAGTCACCTCTCACTCCTACCTACCTCATCCCCTGCCCTAGTCACCTCTCACTCCCTACCTCACCCCTTGCCCTATCACCTCTCACTCTACCCCTACCTCACCTTCCCTAGTCACCTCTCCTCTACCTACCTCACCCTTGCTCCTAGTCACCTCTCTCCTATCCCACCCCCCACACTATTTGTAGGTACCTACATACCCGGACTGAGAATAGTGTGAGGGGTGACCAGTAACTGTCGAGAAAAAACTGTAATAGTGACTGTATCAGAAGTGAAGCGCGGGGGTGTTAGGCGCGTGACTAACTGAGGGGTGACTGTGACCACCCGAGGACCGACTGTTGACTGTGGCTACCTGAGGACTGACCCTGGGCGACTGTTTATGCGTCAAGTGGTGCCAAATCGTAATGTCGTTGAGGTAGTAATGGTGGGCGTGTTTACCCTGGGGAAGACACTGGCCGCTTGTCAGGTCCTGGGGCGGGGCAGGGCAGGGCGGGGCAGAGACGGGGCAGGACGGGGCAGGGCAGAGTAGAGCGGACAGTGGGTGGGGCTGTTGTTTAGGGAGGCAAGGACCCACACCGGAAGCTGGGTTGAGGCTTCCATCTCATCTTACACACACACACACACACACACACGCACACCGACTTTGTTCATAGAGGATCTTCTCCCTAGGCCTAAATTATCTTTCCTAATGTATTATTTACATAGACCTAAATATCCCCCAACCAAAAAGTGTTGCTAGGTTTTAAAATACCTAATACAATTATTATTATAGCTTGATCATAGGCCTAAGTGTTCTAATTAATATACCTCTTGCCCAAAGGTGTGAAGATTTTAATTGACCTATATGTGTGATGCAGTATATACTGTAGGCCTAAGTATCCCCACAATCACGTATATGCCGTAATACGTACGGAATAAATGGAGATGAACGTCCTTTATATCGAGGGGTCATTAGATGTGAAGCCCCTACTTAACGGAGTCTACGGAGAGAGAAGTTCGTTATATGAAGGTTTCACTATGTTTTTATATCCCCCCCTCCCTCCCCTATAGCTATGCCTAGATTGTGATATATGCTGTTATATTTATCCTCCGTAGGCCTAAACACCCTCAACATTCTTCTGTGTCTTTCCGTAGGCCTAAAACTTTTATTTATATAAATTGCCATTTGTATTCCTAATCATTACCGGGCGGCCTTGTACTACTACTACTACTACTACTTATTTTTTTTTTTTTTTTTTTTTTAAAACGTGGCCCAGCCCCAATAGCTACACCTTCGCCACCATTTATTTACTTAATATTAAATATCCTAATACATAAGAAACTATCCTATCTGTGTTAAATTAGTTGAGCCGCAGATCCATGCGGCATTCAGTGACTGTAGCCTCATAGTCGATATCTGCAGCAGTTGTCGGAGAAGATCTCGTTCCCTGGAGGCAGAGCAAAGCCGACCGAAGGAGAGAGAAGGACAGTCGACATCTCATCCAGGCTGTGACATAGCTTCGCGCTGCTTCTGTTCGGAGATCAGCTCCGCGAGTCTGGCTAGAAACATCTTGCACGGGCCCATCCCACCAGAGGTTGTAAACATAGAGGAGTGGCTGCCTTGATCAACATTTTGAATTCTTCCCATATGCCCTTCTCTGTCGTTCTCGTTCCTCCTATGCGCAGCATCGAGCTAGGTTACGGTGACAAACGGCCATGGATCAAAAATCTGATGTCGAAGAAAGCTCGCTGTCCCCGTCCAGAATCCTCGAGCACCGACGTCCACACGGGCTTCGTTAGATGTGTTTGAAGTCCTGTGTTGGAAGATCTCGCCATCCAGTGGAAGGAGGGTCGGTTCTACTACTACTACTACTACTACTACTACTACTTCACTACAGGCAATCAAGTCTGTAGATAGATAGGGAGGAGATAGATAGAAGGGGAGGGAGATAGAGATAGTAAAATAAGTAGATTGACATAAATATGGATAGACAGACGAGTGACTTCATATTTTTATTAGCCTGCAAATGACTCAATTTTTCTCTTGACACAATGACTTGAGTGAGTGGACTTGACTTTCTGATTTTCTCCGCCATTGAGAAACACACACACACACACACACACACACACACACACACACACACACACACACACACACACCGCCGTAGTGACTTAACAAACAAATCACCAGCCGAGGTGACCAATGATATATACTGTATATATACCCAATCTGGTGACACTGTTTTCTAATTTATATTCGGGTGTCACTTGGCTGATAATGTAGTGGGTGTCACATGCGGTACTTATTTTGAGGGAGTGTCACATGGGTGGTATTTTTGGGGGGGAGTGTCACATGGGTGGTACTTATTTTGGGGAGTGTCACATGGGTGGTACTTATTTTTGGGGAGTGTCACATGAGTGTTACTTATTTTGGGGAGTGTCACATGGGTAGTACTTATTTTTTAGGGGTGTCACATGTACGTTATTTGATTTGGGGGAGTGTCACATAAGCGTTACTTGATTGAGGGGGGTGGGGGTCACAGATTGGACGGTGCCATATGGACATAATTGATGAACATTCACTGTTGTTTTTTATCGTGTATTTATTAGTAACGAACACACGGGTGACAGCCACAGCTTATTAATGTTATCTATATTCCTGTTGATTTTTTTTATTCAGATAACTCATAAACCAGACACACACTTAGCCTAACAAAACACACTCAGTCTAAACCAAACACACTTACCTAAACCAACACACTTAGTCAACTTCCCTCGCAACTGTCACGTGTGAATATATTTGACTTTATTTAACAGGATTATTTTTGTTGTTGTCATTACCCAGATAGGAAGGTTCACATCAAGGGTTAAATCGATGTTATACTGTATAAGGGAATTGGTACTTACGATCACAGTTTGAAACGAAAAAAAAAGAGAGACATACCTACCTCCCTGCCAGAAATTATCTAGGGAGGGAATTAGCCAGTGCAGGTAGGCAGGTCTAGGGAGGCAGGTACTGGCACGTCACAAGTCTACCTGAGACGTTGTTTATCTGAAGAATTGATTTGATGGGCCACCGAGTGTCTCTCCCACGCCTGATATAAAGGAGAGGGTGAAACACACACACACACACACACACACCACACTGACCTCTCCACATTCTTCCTTCACTTGGGTCGTCTCATAAGCCATTGTTATCCATCTATGCTATCATCTTCTCTCTTCTCATATCCTCTTTTTTTCTGTTTCTAGCTTTCTATCCACCTTTGTTTTCTTGTTCTCTCTCTCTCTCTCTCTCCCCTTTACCCTCTGCTTCCGTCGTTCACGCTCCCCTTGCCAGCCTTTCCTCCACCATCCTCTGCAGGTCGGTTCACCTCCCCGCCAACTTCCTTCTGAAATTCCTCTAAGGTTCTCCCTCTTTCCGATTCCTTTTCTCATTTCCGTCATCTTCCTCCTTTCCTTCCTTCTTACTCCACTTACGGAGAACTAACTCAGTGGATTAAACACACACACACACACACACACACACACACACACA
>NW_024751795.1:0-9615 GCF_018991925.1 Homarus americanus | reverse complement strand
ACACTGCCAACGAATTCTCATTAATTTTTCCTAACATGTTTTGCTCACCACCAGCTGTACAGAATCAGTAGAAAATGTCAATTATATTATCCTAACTTTAGTCTGAGGTATTATTTATTACTAAATGTTAAAATCTAGTTTTTTCACCCAAACATTTCTCTGGTAGGGAGGGAACGTGGGGGGTGGGGGGGAGGGTTCGGACCGACGACCCAGCTGGCGTGAGTGTGACGAGGGGGGGGAGGCAAGGTGGGGTACTTTGATTGACAGATAGTGTCGTGAAGAATATTTTTTATTTTATTACCTGAAGATATTTGTTTTAGCTCATAAAATTCATACAAATTACTCGGCCAGAATATAATTTACATTGCTGGAATTCTTACAATATGATGATCATTTTGAATATAAACATCATGGATTTTGCATTAGACATACAAATTTTAGATCTAATGTAATAATTTGGTTTACACAAAGTAAGTATTTTATCTTTTGTGCAAAATATATGAAGTTTACATTCAAAATATTCCCTGACCTGCAAGGAATCCAGAAATGTCAATTATATTATCCAAACTTTAGTTTGAGGTATTATTTATTACTAAATGTTAAAATCTAGTGTTTCACCCAATCATTTCTCAGAGAGGTAGGGGCCAGTGAGCTGGGAAGAGGGGGGGGGGGATTTGAGTCCATTATTTGAATGGACATTAACCTGGCGACTGTATTTCTCTTAAATATTAATTGTGTGTGCATACCATCATAAAATTTAGATGTTATTTTTACTACAACATAGGTATAGTTTCGGAAAAAGTGGAGTTTGGGGGTCGGGCCAGTCTCTATTGGAATTAATTCTATATGTTCTGTTGTTCACTTTACGCGGTTTTCACTTTCCGCGGTACCCTGTGGGTTCAATTGACCGCGTAAATCCGTTAGAGAGAGGTAGGTGTGTGTGTGTGTGTGTGTGTGTGTGTGTGTGTGTGTGTGTGTGTGTGTGTGTGTGTGTGGCATGTGGAGTGTGTGTGTGTGTGTATATATATATACACATATATATATAGGTTGTAATCCTTTATCCAAAATCATAGGGCCAGAGCATTTCAGAATTTTTAGGTTTTCAAGAATTTTTTTTTTTTTAATGTGTATTAGCCCTGGGCATGATCCTGACTCACATTGGGGCCTGGGGGAAGGGGGTGAAATATAATAAAAATTATAATAATAATAATAATAATAATAATAATAATAATAATAATAATAATAATAATAATAATAATAATAACAATTCATAGGTCTAGGTCGTGTTTCTCACTTTTGATCTTTTTTTTCATTCTTGTATTTATTTATTATTATTATTTTATTATTACAGTATTATTATTGTTATTATTATTATTATTATTATTATTATTATTATTATTATTATTATTAATTTTATTAATATACAATAGTACCCCGCTTAACGCGGTCAATAAAACCCACAGGGTACCGTGTTAAGTGAAAACCGCGCTAAGTGAACAACAGAACATATGGGATTAATTCCAACAGAAATTGGCCCGACCCCAAAACTCCACTTTTTCCGACACAATACCTATGTTCTAGTAAAAATAACATCTTAATTTTATGATGGTACATGCACACAATTAATACTTAAGAGAAATAGAGAAATACAGTCGCCAAGTTAATGTCCATTCAAATAATGGACTCAACTCCCTCCCCTTCTTCTCACACTACACTGCTGGCTCTTCCCTCTCTGAGAAATTTTGGGGGGAAAACCACTAAATTTTAATAAATAATACCTCAAACTAAAGTTAGGATAATACAATTGACATTACTGGATTCCTTGTAAGACCAGGAATATTTTGAATATAAATGTGATATATTTTGCACAAAAGATAACATATTTACTCAGAGTAAACATTATACTTATCTAAAATTTGTATGTCTAATGCAAAATCTATGATGTTTATATTCAAAATGATCACCAAATTGAAATTTAACTGGAAACTAAAAAAAAATGGTCCTCCTCCTACCCCCCATCCCTCACCTTCCCTTCTACTAGAGAAATGTTTGGGAGAAAACAGTATCTTTACATTTTTAGTAATAAATAATAACTCAGTCTAAAGTTAGGATAATATAATTGATATTTCTGGACTCCTCGCAGGTCAGGGAATATTTTGAATGTAAACTTCATATATTTTGAACAAACGATAAAATATTTGCTTTGTGTAAACCAAATTATTACATTAGATCTAAAATTTGTATGTCTAATGCAAAATCCATGATGTTTATATTCAAAACGATCATCATATTGTAAGAATTCCAGCAATGTAAATTATATTCTGGCCGGGTAATTTGTATGAATTTTATGAGCTAAAACAAATATCTTCAGTTAATAAAAAAAATAATATTCTTCAAGGACACTATCTGTCAATCAAAATACCCCACCTCTGCCCTAGCTGGGTCGATCCCTCCCTCCCTCCCCCCCACCTTCCCTCCCTACCAGAGAAATGTTTGGAAGAAAACAGTATCTTTACATTTTTAGTAATAAATAATAACTCAGACTAAAGTTAGGATAATATAATTGACATTTCTGGATTACACCCACGCACCCCACCCACCCACACACACAGTGAACCGTCACTTTACGCGGTCAATTGAACCCACGGAGGCCTGCGTAAAGCGAGAAACGCGTAAAGTGAACAACATAACATATGGGATTAATTGAAATAGAGACCGGGCCGACCCCCAAACTCCACTTTTTCCCGACACAATACCTATGTTCTAGTAAAAATAACATCTTTATTTTATGATGGTAGGCACACACAATTAATATTTAATTGAAATAGAGAAATACAGTTGCCAAGTTAATGTCCATTCAAATAATGGACTCAACTCCCCCCCCCTCTTTTCACACTCGCTGGGTCTTCCCTCTCTGAGAAATGTTTGGGGGAAAACACTAGATTTCAAGGTATAGTAATAAATAATACCTCAAACTAAAGTTAAGATAATAAAATTGACATTGCTGGATTCCTTGCAAGACCAGGAATATTTTGAATATACATGTCATATATTTTGCACAAAAGATAACATATTTACTCTGAGTAAACAAAATACTTACATTAGATCTAAAATTTGTATGTCTAATGCAAAATCAATGATGTTTATATTCAAAATGGGTGTCTCTTTTTTTCTCAGCACCACAAAACTCACTTTTAAACTTGCCAGCCATTTTAAGGGGAATTACAAACGAAAATTTTGTCAGTACACAGCGCAATCACTAATGTTGGGTCTCGAAAATACGTAATTTGAAAAAATTTTGGTACGACTGTGGCTCTTGTATGTACGGGTGGTCATATGTCGAGTAGGTCGTAAGTCGAGGAGTAGCTATATTGGAAAATATTCCAAAAAGTTTATAATTATAATCTGGACCTTAGCTAGCGGAACCTTATACGCAATGTCACCTCCCTCTACACCTCCTGCTCAGGTAATCAAAGCTAGACACAGCATTATGGATTGAACAAAAACCTGTTTTTTTCTAAAAAAAAAAAGTTTTTCTGATAAAGTCCAGAATGCGACGTGGACATCCCACCCATTTCCACCCCTCGAGAGTTGACATTTGTATACTGCTCGCTCTAGGGCAAGAGATGACGGTAGCAATGCGAGTGATGGAGGGTGCAGGAGGGGGTTTTGAGAATTGCAATTAAATGCCAGGTAGCGACGTGTCCTCCTAATATTACGTATTTAAGTAATTATTTAATGTATTAATTGCCTGTATGTTGGTCTGGCGAGTTAATGCTAGGCATTTACATATGTAGGTATAAAGCTAGATGCTGCATTCTGGACTTTATCACAAAAACTGGGTTTTTAGAAAAAAATGGCTTTTTTTATGAATAACCACAGAGATAAGATATATCATATTTAATCTTTTGCCTTATCATTCCATTCCTTTAACATATAATAAGTAATCAACCTACTTGGCTTCTCCAGGCCAGTGTGTTTGGAGAGTGCAAACTGGTCAAGAAGTTTTTCCACAGAGAATTGAGAATACTGATTAAGGAGATCACGATGAATCTGTCCCATGGCTTCATGGTTACTCTGCAGCACACTTATGTAGGTCTGTACAAATTGTAGCATTTGTGCCAGGTGTGCTTCCTCAACAGTCTGAAATTTCTGAAAGGGGGAAATCATTTAGTCAGAGGTAGAATCTTAAATATGTAAACCAAGCAAGAATTTCTTATACAGTACTACCTCTCTATAACGAACTTCTTTATACAGAAATTCGCTATATACCAAACTGCTCCTCAGATTCCAGTATTACATCTCTATACCGAATGAATTCGCTATACAGTACAGTACTGTACCTGTATACCAAACCCTTCCTCAAATATCTGAATAGTGTACTGTACTACCTGTATATTATAATACAGTATAATACAGAAATAATAATAATAATAATAATAATATATATATATATATATATATATATATATATATATATATATATATATATATATATATATATATATATATATATATATATATATATATATATATATATATATATTTCATGTAGATCCACAATGAAAATGTGGATAAGATAAATCTTGATAAAATCACACGGGAAAAGGGAAACAACGGAGTTGCCTCTGAAGATGTCTTGAATAAAGACGAAAGCTAAGGTGCTCCGTTGTTTCCCTTTTCCCGTGTGATTTTATCAAGATATATATATATATACTATGTATATAACACTCATTTTTTACTCCTAATGCAAAACAAAAATAAAAAATTTCCTCTTCACTTACTAGCTCAAAAGTTTTCCCAGGCCAAATCTGTGTGCTATATACCACTAAGAAAATTGTGACCAAGTCCCAGGTTGCTGATCTGTCTTTCTGCCTCATTTACACACAATTGTAGGGTCTCAATTGTTTCTCTTACATGACAACACAACATACAAATAGCATTTCTCACTATTGATTTTATTCATTCTTGTATTTCTTTGTATTTATTATTATTATTATCACAGTGTTGTTATTATTATTATTACCATTAATATTTTATTTTACTTTTTATTAGAAATTTTATTTAATATGAATTATTATTATTACAGAGACCCCTTGTTTAACGAATGCCTCGGTTAACGAAATTTCGGTTAACGAACTGCCTTCCATAAGGACCTTCAATTCGGTTAACGAATTTCTTACGAACCGACCTCAACATGTTTTCGCTTGCACTGGCCGGGCAACCAGCTTTAGTATCAGTCCGCCAATACATTAATCGGTTCTAGGGCTTAAATTCCTTACTATTTTAGTAAATATCAAAAAGTTTATACTATTCAATAATTTTAAAAGTTTAATATTCAATTTTTTAGCCATTTTAACAATTATTGAACATAACTGAAGGTAAAGTGACTAGTTTAATGCGCGGCATCCAGCCTATTAACACAGCAAACAGGCGTTAGTCTCTCTCTGTTTTCACTGGAGGTAACATCTTGCTTGAGACTCTCTTCAACTAAACGCTTTTTTTGTGTGTTTCCAAGCAAATTATTGGTCATTTTGAAATTTATTTTACATATTGACAATATATAGCGCAGTGCAGTGTTGATTTAAAGAAAATAATCTTGAAATACACCAAGAGAACTAAAATTTTATGGGTGAAATGGTGCCATGGGGTGACTTCTCTTCCACCCCAATGCCTTCTCTTCTTCCTTCTCCTCCACCCCCATTCTAATTCCCATCATCATCATCATCCAGGAGCCTTCTACATACACACCTCAGGGTAAGTGAACTTTTCTACCATTTTTGTTGAATTTAGGCAATTTTCGGTGAGCTGGAACCAATTACCCAAAAACCCATTGAAACAATGGTTTCGGTTAACGAACTTTTCGGTTAACGAACGACCTTCTGGAACGGATTGAGTTCGTTAACCGAGGGGTCACTGTACATGTATTACCTTTTTGCCCCCTGGGCCCCGACGTGGGTGAGTGACCTGTGCCCGGGTGGGCTAATCCCTTAAAAAAAAAAAAAAAAAAAAAAAGTAGAAATTTAAAAGGTTTCCAATGGTACAATCAGATTTTTGCTACGACTAGTACGTAAAGTATGCTGTAAATTATGAAAACTTTAAAAAAATAAACCGCAAAAAGCACAAACCTTTTTTGTTTTTCCAAATTGTATTGTGATATGTAGCGAACTTTTTTTAAGAGATTGGTGTTTTGGGCTTACTTATACCATGTATGGTTAAGTAGTAATCGAATTTACAAAAAAGATATTGGAGCAACTTTCTTTCCCCCTACTGCATTCGAAATCATAAAATCTATGATTATTATATAAACCTCAATGACTGTGAGGGTGTGTAGTGGATCTGTAGTGGATATAATGTTGATACTTACTGGAGGTGAAGTGCATCTGATCTGGATGTTTAGGGGAAATGTTGTGGACCTGTTGGATAAGTAGTCAAGGTCAAGTAATTTGCATCCACCATCAGTCTCATTGTATTTGCGCATCACCACAACTTCAAGTTCAGTTTTATTTGTTGATTACCTTACTTTTTTCATAACCAATTCATTATTTCTACATACTAAACTAATTATTTCATATTTACATTATATTTCATAATTAGCAATACATGTATTCCTCGTCTAACAACTAAGCAATATTTCGGTTTAGTGATATAAAATTTTTAACACCCTATCTTGTTTAACGGTGGTCAATTTTGGGTTTAGCGATGTTCGGTTCACTGGGAAAACTTTGGGAGTGAATTAAGAAAAACTGGGGATTCTGTGCTCCAAGCGCACATTATTACAATACTGTACTATACTCTAATGTAGCTTAGAAATATAAAAAAAAGATAATATAAAACTAAGAAAATATGAATAATGAAGAGCATTAGTGTGTATGTGTGGGAAATGAATTTATGTACAATCAGCTGCACTCTCCCTCCCCCCTATGTGACGTCACAGCATACAGGCAGCAGCCACACATGACTCACGAGTCAGCTTAGTAACTGCCCGGCTGAACTGTGTTGCGTGTATACTGTACCAGTAAATGTGAGAAATAAAAAGAAAATAATTATAAATAAAAGAAAAGAAATTACTGTACAGTCATCCCTTGGTTATAGCGCACTTGGTTATCGCGATTTTTGTTATCACGCCTCCATCAAAATCTGCACACCTGCTGTTATAGCGCATTTTTCAGGCCGAGAATTTAGTTATCACGCAGTTGCCTCCAGGTGTAATGTTACCCCCTTGCTTCACCTACATCTATTGAGGATAAAATCTTTTGCCTACAAATTGACAATAACACATTTGCTGTAATCAGACATATCTAAGTCCTCAACAATTGCAACCCCAGATGTAATTTCAAATTCTGTGTCATTACTAAGGAAAAACGAAGTCTCGGGTGCACTCTAAGATTGAGAGAAAACGGAGGACTCAGGCGTCCTGAAGTGATGAGAAAACGGACTCCTCAGACAGGGGACTCAAATAAAGAAAGCATAGCTACATGTTTTGTGGACTACAGTATTGAGCGTACCCTTTTTATCACTTTGTAATAAACCTAGCCATGCCTATGTGTGTTTCTGATACTTACCATAACATTATCTATATCTTTAGTGGGTATAAATGGTCATAAAATGGGAAAATTGGGGTTGGGTCTTGGGTGCCTGGAACCAATTAGAATAAATCGCATACTGGTAGGTTCTGTATTTTCGTTATCGCATTTTTCGTTATCACGCACTCAACGCAGTCCTAATTAGGCGTGATAACCAAGGAATGACTGTAATCCAGTGGTGCCATTTGCCAACTGTTTCACTCCACCCGGGACATGAGATAGTAGGTAGTAGGCAGTTACCAAACAGGGAGGTACTACCGCCTGGGAAGATATTGGAAGCATAATGTGTTGTCTAATGGTAGACCCTGCTGCCTTGGTTGACTTTTGATTGCTTCATTTTTTTTTAAATACTCATAAGGCTAAGGCTTTTCTGTGGTCCTCAATTTCTGAGCTTAATAGCAATGCAAAGATTTTCCTTTTGCCAGACATGGCAAAGTGTGAATGTTTGACGGTACTCTGGACAACTGGATATTACCTTACAATATATACTTAAGAAAATAGAACAAGTTTTTCTAAGGGTGCGTCTTCACTTGAGCACTTTAGCCAGAATGAACCAAACGAGCAGACAACGCACGAACGAACCGAACGAGCAAATTTTGAGTGCAAGCTCTCTGTATTCTGCATGTTCGACGGTGCTCGTCTTATTCCCACCATTTTCCTCAGTTGAACCATGGCTCTCACGGTGGCAGCAGGTGCATTCTTCATTATTTACTCCTTAGCCAGAAGGAAGAAGTAGTTTAGGAAAGTGTGGTTAAAGCAACTAATTTCTGGATGGAAAAATATGTCCCTGTTGAGTGAAATGGATCATGGCCAATTGAAAAACTTTGCTCGAATGATACCAGAGGAGTTTGAAACATTAAGTAGCCTTGTAGGACCAAGAATTATAAAGAAGGATACGACATTCCAAAGAGCCAGCAATCATACTTCCCAACTTTTTGTAGTACAAGGCATGTTGGGGATTCCACAGCTCAGGATGCTTCGCACATTCATTCAGTAAGGTTAAACATTTCTCCCTGTCCCACTCCATAACACACCGATTAGCTGGAACAGCGTGAACACCCATTCTGACTGTGCAACAACGAGCAATTGAATCCTTTTGAGCACACACCATCTACTGACAAACAGAAAACATTTGGTGTGCTCAGTTTGGCTCGACACGTCCTTACTCGCCGAATTCTGCTCGGCGCATTCTGCTCGTTTGGTACATTCGGGCTAAAATGCTCAAGTGAAGATGCACCCTAAGAGCATCATGAGCATTGCTGGTGATTTTTTTTTTGGGGCTTAGCCCACCCGGGCACAGGTCACTGACCCACAACAGGGCCTTGGGGGCAAAAGTATTATTATTATTATTATTATTATTATTATAATAATAATAATAATAATAATAATAATAATAATAATAATAATAATAAATAATAACAATAATAATAATAATAATAATTAATAATAATAATAATTAATAATAATAATAATAATAATAATAATAATAATAATAATAATAATAATAATAAATAATAACAATAATAATAATAATAATAATTAATAATAATAATAATAATTAATAATAATAATAATAATAATAATAATAATAATAATAATAATAATAAAAAAGAACCATAAAGAAATGCAAAAATGAAAAAAATCAATAGTGAGAAACAATATCTGTATGTGTTGTGAAAGTAAGAGAAACAATTGAGACCCTGTAATTGTGTGTAAATGAGGCAGAAAGTCAGATCAGCAACCTGAGACTATGTCACAATTTTCGTGATGCCATGTGGCAGCAGGGTCTACCATTAGACAACACATTATGCCTCCAATATCTTCCCAGGCGGTAGTACCACTCTGTTTGGTAGCTGCCTACTACCTACCACTGACAAGTGATGTAACTCTGGTTTTTCTTAAATTTTGGGCACTATTATTGTTTTCTTTTGTCAAATGTGCCAAGAACAATGTCTCACAGTCTTCTGGATGACCTGATATTGACTGACATTGCAGAATTAAGACTACTACAAGAAATCTTTCCTCGCAT